>NC_083584.1:64925480-65227623 GCF_027579695.1 Neoarius graeffei
GGAATCTTTTGAGCGATCCGCTCAGTTTGCAATTACAAAAGTCCACTGTCGAAATAAATCAGCTCCTTCGGGGAATTATTTATTTTAGAGTCTTTACACGACACTTGTGAAACAAAATGTGCTCATTAGTACTAAATAATGTTTCAAAGACAAATCATCAACAAGTGCTTTCTTACCATTTTGAAAATAGATCTAGTTCACAGTGCTGTATTTTGAACAAAAGACAGTAAACAAAATCAGTAACCAAAATACTCCGAGCCCTGATGCTGCTCACAGCTTGGTGATGCTTGCAAGAGATGAGGCGAGTATCACTGATAACGTGTATATATGCAGTATTTACTGCATGGACATGGGATCAAAAAACAATGTTATTTATAAGCAGTAGCCACATGTACCCATAGGGTACCTATTTTTTAACATGTTATCACTGCTAATATTCAGGAAGTACAGTGGTGCTTGAAAGTTTGTGAACCCTTTATTATTTTCTATATTTCTGCATAAATATGACCTAAAACATCGTCAGATTTTCACACAAGTCCTAAAAGTAGACAAAGAGAACCCAGTTAAACAAATGAGACAAAAATATTATACTTGGTCGTTTATTTATTGAGGAAAATGATCCAATATTACATATGTAACCTGTGTCTCAATTTGGGCCGATCAGAAGAGACTTTGAAACATCTCATCTCATTATCTGTAGCCGCTTTATCCTGTTCTACAGGGTCGCAGGCAAGCTGGAGCCTATCCCAGCTGACTACGGGCGAAAGGCGGGGTACACCCTGGACAAGTCGCCAGGTCATCACAGGGCTGACACATAGACACAGACAACCATTCACACTCACATCCACACCTACGCTCAATTTAGAGTCACCAGTTAACCTAACCTGCATGTCTTTGGACTGTGGGGGAAACCGGAGCACCCGGAGGAAACCCACGCGGACACGGGGAGAACATGCAAACTCCGCACAGAAAGGCCCTCGCCGGCCACGGGGCTCGAACCCGGACCTTCTTGCTGTGAGGCGACAGCGCTAACCACTACACCACTGTGCCGCCCCACTTTGAAACATACAGTTCTCAAAATATTTTATACTTTCTTACTCCTTGTTCGGAAATCTCCGTTCTTCAAACAATTCAAGTAATCTAACTAGGTTCGATACGACACACTGGAGAGGCTGGCTGTACAGCCTAGGAACAGCACTCACACAACGGCAAAAGTCTTCTTTTCCAAAATAAATTCAGCTTACGGTTGAAAAAAAACGTTTCCAAATGTCTACAACTCAAAATTGTATCACAGATATCTTTCTAAACTTTCGTTTACCAATCTTTCTTTCACAGAATTCACCAGCGGTTTACTCGTGGATTTCTTTTTTTCGTCTCCTAAAGCTCTCCTTAAGTTTCGTTTTTACACTTCCTCTCTACATGTACCCTGTAGTGGGCGCTCCAACATAATTTTTGTCCATTTCTAGCTTAGAAAAGGTAAGTATTTTAAGTCTATTTATGTAAATGTTTTATGCATATACTGTTCTGTAAATATTTGTCTGTATCCATTTTAAATCTGCTTAATTTATTATTAAAACAACAATGAACCGGAAATGTATTGGTTACTTATTCTACACATTCTGCAACCCTTGGTTACACATATCTGTGAGTGGCAAAAGTATGTGAACCTTTGCTTTCAGTATCTGGTGTGACCCCCTTGTGCAGCAATAACTGCAACTAAACGTCTCCGATAACCGTTGATCAGTCCTGCACACCGGCTTGGAGGAATTTTAGCCCGTTCCTCCGTACAGAACAGCTTCAACTCTGGGATGTTGGTGGGTTTCCTCACATGAACTGCTCGCTTCAGGTCCTTCCACAACATTTCCATTGGATTAAGGTCAGGACTTTGACCTGGCCATTCCAAAACATTAACTTTATTCTTCTTTAACCATTCTTTGGTAGAATGACTTGCGTGCTTAGTGTCGTTGTCTTGCTGCATGACTCACCTTCTCTTGAGATTCAGTTCATGTACAGATGTCCTGTCATTTTCCTTTAGAACTCACTGGTATAATTCAGAATTCATTGTTCCATCAGTGATTGCAAGCCGTCCTGGCCCAGATGCAGCAAAACAGGCCCAAACCATGATACTACCACCACCATGTTTCACAGATGGGATAAGGTTCTTATGCGGGAATGCAGTGTTTACCTTTCTCCAAACATAACACTTCTCATTTAAACCAAAATGTTTTATTTTGGTCTCATCCATCCACAAAACATTTTTCCAATAGTCTTCTGGCTTGTCCACATGATCTTTAGCAAACTTCAGAAGAGAAGCAATGTTCTTTTTGGAGAGCAGTGGCTTTCTCCTTGCAACCCTGCCATGCACACCATTGTTGTTCAGTGTTCTCCTGGTGGACTCATGAACATTAGCCAATGTGAGAGAGGCCTTCAGTTGCTTAGAAGTTACCCTGGGGTCCTTTGTGACCCTGCCGACTATTCCACGCCTTGCTCTTGGAGTGATCATTGTTGGTCGACCACTCCTGGGGAGGGTAACAATGGTCTTGAATTTCCTCCATTTGTACACAATCTGTCTGACTGTGGATTGGTGGAGTCCAAACTCTTTAGAGACGGTTTTGTAACCTTTTCCAGCCTGATGAGCATCAACAATGCTTTTTCTGAGGTCCTCAGAAATCTCCTTTGTTCGTGCCATGATACACTTCCACAAACATGTGTTGTGAAGATCAGACTTTGATAGATCCCTGTTCTTTAAATAAAACAGAGTGCCCACTCACACCTGATTGTCATCCCATTGATTGAAAACACCTGACTCTAATTTCACCTTCAAATTAACTGCTAATCCTAGAGGTTCACATACTTTTGCCACTCACAGATATGTAATATTGGATCATTTTCCTCAATAAATAAATGAGCAAGTATAATATTTTTGTCTCATTTGTTTAACTGGGTTCTCTTTATCTACTTTTAGGACTTGTGTGAAAATCTGATGTTTTAGGTCATATTTATGCAGAAATATAGAAAATTCTAAAGTGTTCACCAACTTTCAAGTACCACTGCAAGAAATAAAACATTCCATGTTGTGCTGTCATAGGAAACTAATCAATGACTGTTCCAGAAATGTTCCACAAACAAACAAACAAACAAACAAACAAACAAACAAACAAACAAACAAACAAACACCTTTCAGAAGACTTATCATCAGTGGAGTGTTCGCCATACACGTCCCTATGAATGAGCTGTTACTATAGAAACAATAAAGTATGAGAATGAACGTGGTATCAGAATTGAGAGTTTAACAGCTCTCTGTTTTATAATATGAAGAGCCTCATGTGTATCTTCTGAGTCACAGCAGAAAGTAGATTTATGATATTTTTGCAAGCTTGTGTATCACGGCTGAATGATTAATTGGTTGACTCTTCTCTCTCTCTCTTGCTCACTTGCTTGCTCTCCCCCCTTGGCTGTTTTTCTCTTCAAACAAATGAAGTGTTAATGGAGGTGAAGGGTTGGTGAGCATCTCTTTGATCACACATAAGGAGCAGTTGAGAAACCGTGCTATGCTGTGCGTAATGTCATTTTTTTCTGCCGCTCTGCACACAATTGAAGAACTTTATCATTGTAATGGGTGGAATTTCCAATGGAAATTGGACAAACAACAAATAAACTGCCTAAGTCACCACAGGAAATCAGCATGGAAAAGGTACCCAAAGGATTTGTGATTCAAAAAGGTTCCATGTTAACTCTTTATTCGGCTTTTTTTTCTGTTTTGTTTTCTCTCTTTATTTAAAGAAGTGCTAGATCCAGCTACTATTCACTCATTAGCCAGTTTATCAACACAATCTACCTTCTGTGTCAGTCTGTAAGAGTCAAATCTCTGACTGCAAGCAATGTGTTGCTCTGTATAATGTATTGGCACCCCATCATCATTCCATCCATCATAAATAGAAAGGGACTTCCAAAGGATTGGAGGATCAGTGGAACAGTCCCGAATCCCAAATATACAGAATACACTTAAATAGGAACTTGTTGTTGATTCTAAGATTCCTGTTCTTGGCTGTCAGAGTGGAACCCAATGTGGTCTTCTTTCTCCTGTTGCATACTGAGATACTTTTCTGCTCACCATGGTTGTAAAGAGTGATTATATGAGTTACTATATCCTTCTTGGCAGCTCGAACCAATCTGGCCATTTTCCTCTGAGCTCTCTTATCAACAAGGCGTTTGTTTCCACCCACAGAACTGCCACCCACTCACTCACTCACTCACTCAAAAATGTTTTTTGTTTTTCGCACCATTCTGTGTAAACTCTAGAGACTGTTATGTGTGAAAACCCCAAGAGATCAGCAGTTTCTGAAATACTCCAAACAAAAACACTCATCTGGCTCAAACCAACACCCATGGCACAGTGAAAGAAGGTCGCACTTTGAGATCACAATTTTTCCCATTCTGATGTTTGAACATTGTGAACATTAACTGAAGCTCTTGATTTGTATCTGCTTGATTTGTATCCCCTCAAAACCCTGTGTTTAACTCCCTGTACTGTACACTGACCACACATCACTTTCTCATGACTCTCAACTGTATGAAACAGCAACATTTTTCAGCATGTAAGATGCAGCTTGTATCTTTAAACTGTTTATATGATTTCGCTGCCTGTTCTGTTTCATAGCGGTGAACACAACAGGAAAGACTCATTCCTGACCACATAATTACTATCATTTTAATGTAATATGAAGGCACTATTAGACCGAAGAGCACAAAATACGAAACCTAGTTCCCCTGGCATTAACTCACACATCATTTCCTGTTCACAGTGCGATTGTTTCTGAAGGAAGATCAGATCGAAAATCAGACCGATCTTATATTAAAAAAAAAATCCTTCAGTTTCATTGAGGATCAATATCATCTTAGCAAAGCTTGGTATTTTACTTCAACTTGTTTGGGTTGAAAATAGAAGTCGAGGTTGTGTTTCCTCTGGAGGAAAAAAAAATAATGCCTGTTTCTAAAGATCAGTTTCTACTTGCTCCAAAACTCAGACTAAAGCAGCGCTTGTACAGGTCTGGGAAGTCCAGAATTTAGGGGCCATTCATTCCCAGGCTTGGAAAAAAAAAAAAAAGGTAAAATGTGCAAAAATGTACAGAATCTCAGAAAAAAGTACAGAATTAAGGAGATGTATGGAAAACGTATATGAATAAAAATATGTAAATTTAGAAAAACTCTGGAAACTCTGGAAAAAAAGGCAATTAAGGAAAAGTATGGAAATATAGAAAAAAGTATGGAATTCAGAAAAAAAAGGAATTTCCAGGGAGGTTACCATTATGGAAATTTAGAAAAGGTATGCAAATGTAGAAAAATGATGGACATTTAGAAAAAGATGGAGATTTGGCCAAAGTATGGAAAGTCAGAAGGATATGGAGATTTTAGAAAGTATGGAAATTATGAGAAACAAAATGGAAAGATGGAAATTAATTTTAAAAGTATGGAAATTCTGAACAGGTTAAAATGATGGAAATTTAGGGGAGAAATGGAACATCAGAAATAATTTGGAAATTTAGGGGAAAATGCATGGAAATTCTGAAGAGGTAAAATGAGGACATTTTTTGGGGAAAAAAAAGGAAATTCAGAAAAAAGTATGGAATTTTAGAAAATGGAAAAGTACGGAAAATTAGAAAAAAAGATGTGGATATTTAGAAAAGGTATGAAATTCAGAAAAAAATGGAAGTTCTGAGGATGTTACCATTCTGGAAATTTAGAAAACATATGGAAAATTGGGGAAGATTGAACATTTAGAAAAGGTGTAGAAATGTAGAAAAATTTTGGATATTGAGAAAAAAATGGAGATTTCACAAAAGTATGGAAAGTCAGAAAAATATGGGGATTTTTTAAAATATGGAAATTTTGAGGAAAGATGGAAATTAAAATGATGGGATTTTATTTTAGGGGGGAATGTAATGTCAGAAATAATTTGAAAATTCAAGGGGAAAATGCATGGAAATTCTGAAGTTAGATCAAGGCTACGACATTAGCATTAATCTATTTATGTTTTTTTTTTCTATTTACTGTAAGATTTACAATAGTTTAAGAAGTTGTCGCATTTTGAGCAGAACTCGATGTGTCCAGAAGCTCTGAAAAACAAGCAGGAAGTAATAATTGGACTGAGCTTAAACGCAGTCAGTGTGATTGTGTATTGATCGAGTCCAGGTGTGTGTGATTAATATGGGATTAGGTGATTAGTATGAGAGGCAGAACTGTAGTTTGTGTCGGACATGACTCTGAACTCCAGCAATGATATGACCGTGTTACTTATATATATACACACACACACACCATTTGGCATTTGAACCTGAACTGCGTCCTGTCAAAACTTTTTATCACCAGCCATCACTGTCTTTCTCAGATCATGACTCGTGTCCAGCAGTTAAGAAACTGTCAGATCTTTCTCAGGTCTTGAAGCAAAAACTGATCAATAATAAATGAATAAAAGAAAAAAAAGCCAAGCTACAAAGTCTCGCACTTGGATGGAGATCCAACAGAAATGTAATTATTCTCTGTGGTCGAATTTAAAAGGCAGTCGGTGATTGAATATTTAAATCTTGGGTTGCTTCCATTTATTCTCTGTCCTGATTGCCTCGTTATAAACATCAGGACGTCTTTGGAGATTTTGATGTTGAATTATTCATTTAGGTTTCTTCCAACTCTTTTTTTCATCTGTTATTTATTTATTTAGTTAGTTATTTCAGTTTTTCCTTGGGTTTGATCTTAACCTTAACCATCTTGACTCACCATTGTCATGGTTACAGGGTAGTGAGGTCGATTACGGATGACATTAAAAAAAAAAAAAACAAGCAGCAGTTGATGTATTGAAATCGTGTTTCTTCATAACCTTTTCCTTCGCATTCTTAAATGGACAGAGTGATGATTGAAAAATCCAGGAATAATAAAATAATATTTCTTCTTTTTTTTTCCTCGACTCCTGGTGCAGTAACTAGATCGAAGACATGTTCTTTATTGTGTGTGTGTTTTGCAACATGGAGGATAAAGTCTAGTGCATTTAGTCGTTATCAGCCTGAAAAAGAAAAGATTTCCACATAATATCCCAGTCTTCAAATGCCAACAAGAGGTACCGATGCATTTAAACATGCTGGAAAAAAAAAAAAAACACCCAGCAGCCAGTCCACCATTTTGTCCATCATTTTACAAACCGCTCTGTAAAATGGTTTCACCTCAAAACAGTAAATTCAATCCATGATAAAATAGCCGACATATCCCCCGTACACTGCAAGGCCTTGTGGGTAATGATGCAGTGATGAGGATTTGCTGTATGATTCCAGCTGTTCAGATTTTTGGAAAGCTGCTTTGTGTTTTAACGATGATGATCGTCACATATAAAGCAGAATTGGAGTGAAAAGCTGGAATCATACAGAGGATCCTCATAACTGCTTCATTACCCACAATGCTTTGCAAAGTGTGGCTGATGGTTCGCTTAATGTTCAGAAGATTTGCATCAAATGAATGAAAGCGACTGCAAATTTCTACCAAGACCTCTCTCTCTGTTTGTATCTTTCTATATCTGTCTGTATCTTTATCTCTGTCTGTGTATCTGTCTGTACAGTGTCTTGCAAAAGTACTCATCCCCTTTTGTTTGTCCGTCCTGTTTTGTCGGATTACAAGCTGAAATTAAAATGGATTTTTGGAGGGTTAGCACCATTTGATTTACATAACATGCCTACAACTTTAAAGGTGAAAATTGTTGTTTTATTGTGACACAAACAATAATTAAGATAGAAAAAACAGAAATCTGGAGTGTGCATAGGTATTCCCCCCCAAGTCAATACTTCTTAGAGCCACTTTTTGCTGCAATTACAGCTGCAAGTCTCTTGGTGTATGTCTCTATTAGCTTAGCACATCTAGCCACTGGGATTGTTGCCCATTCCTCAAGGCAAAATTGCTCCAACTCCTTCAAGTTAGATGGGTTGTGTTGGTGTACAGCAATCTTCAAGTTATGCCACAGATTCTCAATTGGATTGAGGTCTGGGCTTTGATTAGGCCATTCCAAGATGTTTAAATGTTTCCCTTTAAACCACTCCAGTGTAGCTTTAGCAGTATCTTTTGGGTTATTGTCCTGCTAGAATGTAAACCTTCATCCTAGTCTCAAACCTCTGGCCGACTCAAACAGGTTTTCCTCCAGAATTGCCCTGTATTTAGTGCCATCCATCTTTCCTTCAGTCCTGATCAGCTTTCCTGTTCCTGCAGATGAAAAACATCCCCACAGCATGATGCTGCCACCACCATGCTTCACTGTAGGAATGGTGTTCTCAGGGTGTTGGGTTTGCGCCACACACAGCATTTCCCATGATGGCCAAAAAAATCAATTTTAGTCTCATTTGACCAGAGAATCTTCTTCCATGTGTTTGGGGAGTCTGCCACCTGCTGTTGGGCAAACTCCAAACGTGTTTTCTAAAGCAATGACTTTTTTCTGGCCACTCTTCCATAAAGCCCCGCTCTGCAGAGTGTACGGCTTAAAGTGGCCCTATGGACAGATACTCCCATCTCTGCTGTAGATCTTTGCAGCTCCTTCAGTGTTATCATTGGTGTCTTTGTTGCATCTCTGATTAACGCCCTCCTTGCCCGGTCTCTGAGTTTTGGTGGGTGGCCTTCTCTTGTCAGGTTTGTAGTGGTGACATATTCTTTCCATTTTGCTATAATGGATTTAATGGTGCTCTCCGGGATATTCAAAGTTTGGGATATTTTTTATAACCCAACCCTGATCTATACTTCTCCACAACTTTGTCTCTGACCTGTTTGGAGGCTCCTTGGTTTTCATGTTGTTTGCTTTGTCGTGTTGCAGAGTCAGGGTCCTTCCAGAACAGGGTGATTTATACAGACACCATATGACATATCATGTGACACTCTGATTGCACACAGGTGGATCTTAATCAACTAATTATGGGACTTATGAAGTGAATTGTTTGGACCAGCTCTTATGTAGGGGTTTCATCCGAAAGGGGGTGAATACTAAGCTAAGCTAATAGAGACATACCCCAAGAGAATTGCAGCTGTAATTGCAGCAAAAGGTGGTTCTACAAAGTATTGACTTTTTTTTTTTTTGGGGGGGGGGGGGGTTGAATACCTATGCACACTCCAGGTTTCATTTTTTTCATCTTGTTGTTTGTGTCACAATAAAATCGCAATGTGCACCTTTAAAGTGGTAGGCATGTTGTGTAAATCAAATGGTGCTAATCCTCCAACAATCCATTTTAATTTCATCCTGTAATGCATCAAAACAGGACAAACACCAAGGGGGATAAATACTTTTGCAAGACATTGCATATCTCTGTCTGCATTTCTGCCTCTTTCTCTCTGTCTGTATCTCTGTCTGTATCCCCCCCACATGCCTCTCTTTTTTCTGTCTCTGACTCCCCATCTCACTCTGTCACTCTCTCTCTCACTCTATCTGCCTGTTCTCTCTCTCCGTCTATTCCTCTGTCTCTGTTGTTCTCCGTCTCTCTCCCTGTCTGCTCAGTTCAGTGTTTGTAATATCCATATTATCACATGAAATATCACACAAACAATTATAGCTCATTATTATGCAAATTGTGGGTTAATTTGTCTTTTGATCTTCTGGAAGATTCTCTGAGGAGATCATATTTATTTGTCAAGATGTTTACAATCTATTCCTTTCCATACATCTGCATGCTTTGTGTGTGTGTGTGGTGGTGGTGGTGGTGATTTCGAGTAATTTTCTAGCTTAGCTAGGAATTGTAGCTACATTTAGATGTTACATCAGTATTGACTTGGGGAAGTTCCTGATATTCAGTTGAGTTACAGACATACTCAAGCTTTCGATTTCAAATTATTAAAATATTTTTGCACTCCTGAGATTGCTGGATTTTTCTTAGGTAGAAGGATCTGAGGCAAAGTTTATTTTTCAACAGCACCAAGACTAAACCCTTGTCTTTACAGGGATAGAAACTAAGGACAGAAGAAGGAAATATTGTCCTTTTCCTCCACCGTCAAATGGAATATCAAAGCAAGAGACAATTGAAAAAATGAAAAATAAATAACAAGAATACTCTGATATGAATGAGATGATGGCGAGCAATGAAATAAATCTAATAGGAGTCTTGTATATTGCCAGTAGATTGCTGCATAAATATAGCCTAGTAAACTAGACCCAGCCGCCTAGCGGCCAAAAATATTTTTGCCTAGCGAGTGGGTCTAGCCTCGCACCATATAAACAAAAACACCCCGGGCATCAAATCGTGCCCGCCAATCACAATGCAAGGTTTTTGTTTGGATTCTTTGGGCGGGCTTTTGCAGGAGTGACGACAAAGCTGCGCGACGCTGGAAAAAGCACAACAGGAAAGATGGCTATGGCTAGTGAACAGCGCGCGTTTGACTCCGCTTTGGAATCAGTTTTAGAAGAATTAGACTTGGAGTTTTCGTTGAAACATGAGCAGGAAGAGGCTCTCCGCTCATTCCTTTTCAAGAAGGACGTTTTCGCTGTTTTGCCGACCGGCTATAGCAAAAGTCTGATCTACCAGCTGGCTCCGCTGGTAGCCAAAAGGATGGGGTTAGTTTGTGCAGTACGAAGAATTAATAAACAGCTTTGAAACATTACTTTTTGATTGTTTCTTATTTTCCCATTATTTTAAATTTAAGGGAAATTATTTCACCAAACACCACTAAATAAAAACTCTCAAAAACAGTTTAAGCAAACCCTTGAAAAACACTTGGAAAAAAAATGAGTGTATGTGGTACAGACTCCAAACTTGTGGTCATTATCTCCAAACTTCTTAATATCTAGAACCTGTTTATTAATGAATACGCATTTTGAAAAATTATTTATTTCAAGGCCTCCCCCACTGCTTTCTGTCGCTCTGACTACGTCACAGTCACTGTTGCGCTGATTGGTCAGAGCGTTGGCCTATACGCACAGAGACAGTTTGAAAGACAGCGGTTTGTTCCTCCTACCCCCATCGGAAATGTCTACGGATCGAGGCCAGACTAAATATTCACATTTAGTCTGGCTTGCCAGGCTAGCATAAATAGTCCTTGATGTAATTTTCACATTGGTTTAATTTAGCAAAATGGCTCCACACTCATTAGAATAGAATTTGATCCAGAACATCCTGTTAAGGATGTATGTGATTTTATGACACTTGTAAATTATTACTTTGATTTGTCAGATTAAGAAAATAAATGTACACACCCACTTAGATTTTTAATTCAGTGGTGCTGAAAGTTCCACAATGTCTTTAAACTTGCCAAGGCCCAGGCCTCTTAATTTCCTGTTACTGATCATGAGTGACTACAGTTGGTAGCCTCTCTGTTGTTGTTTCTTTGGACACCCTATAGGCCAATTCGCCTTATCTTGAGCACACTTCATCTATCGCCAGCTTGCTTGGCCTGTTGCAGCTTCGCCAGAGAAACAACTTTGCAATTTCGAGTAGCCAGTGAACCTAACTGCAGGTCTTTGGACTGTAGGGGAAACCGGAGCACCCAGAGGAAACCCACGCAGACACAGAGAGAACATGCAAACTCCACACAGAAAGGCTCCTGTCAGCCATGAGGTTCGAGCCAGGAACCTTCTTGCTGTGAGGTGACAGTGCCCAGTTTCTCTGTGCACAACATGAAAAGGGTTTGTTTGACAGCACTCATTGGATTGACCAACACACAGTACAATGGGAAAGTCCAAGGAGCTCGGTGCAGATCTGAGAAATAGGGTCATAGATTTACACACTCAGTCTCCGTTTCTAAAAAACTACAGATTCCAAGATCATCAGTTCAAATAACTATACATTAGTACAAGTTACTGGGAGGTGGAGCCATTTTGCCGAGCCACTTTGCTGGAAGGAGACCCAAACTGTCCCCCTCAGCTGAGAGGAAATTGGTTTAGATGGTCAGGAGCAACACAGGAACCACCAAGCCACAGGCCTGCCATAAACTGGAAACTGCTGTAACACTGTCTACACTCAAGCATGTTGTACATCGCCATGGACTGAGAGGCTGATGTCCAAGAAAGAAGCCTCTGCTCCAAAACCAACACCTTTAAGCTTGACTAAAGTTTGCAGCTGGACAAAGGACATGGACAAAGAAAAAGCCTTCTGGAGGAAAGTTTTTTGGTCAGATGAGACAAAGATTGAGCTGTTTGGTCACAATTACCAGAGGTACAAAGGAACACTGTACTAAATGTTAAGTATGGTGGTGGTAGCATCATCAAGCTCTGGGGCTGTTTTGCTGCCAGTGGAACTGGTGCACTGTACAAAGTGAATGGAATAACAAAGAACCTCAGAATTCTTCAGCATAACCTCAAATCATCAGAAACATGGACACAATTGGACGTTCCAACAGGACAGTGAACTCATAGTATACATCAAAGCTGGTTGTGGAGGATAAAGCAGGCTAACGTTAAGCTTGACCTTAACCCTACTGAATATATGTGGACTATGTTTAAAAATCAGGTCCGTGCCATAAAACACAAAAATTTAATTGAACTCTACCAATTCTGCCTGGGAGAGTTGGCAAATTTTCAACCAGAATTCTGCCAGAAGCTTGTTGATGCCGACCAAAAGCATCCGGTCAAGGTGAAACTTCTCATCTCATCTCATTATCTCTAGCCGCTTTATCCTGTTCTACAGGGTCGCAGGCAAGCTGGAGCCTATCCCAGCTGACTACGGGCGAAAGGCGGGGTACACCCTGGACAAGTCACCAGGTCATCACAGGGCTGACACATAGGCACAGACAACCATTCACACTCACATTCACACCTACGGTCAATTTAGAGTCACCAGTTAACCTAACCTGCATATCTTTGGACTGTGGGGGAAACCGGAGCACCCGGAGGAAACCCACGCGGACACGGGGAGAACATGCAAACTCCACACAGAAAGGCCCTCGCCGGCCACGGGGCTCGAACCCGGACCTCCTTGCTGCGAGGCGACAGCGTTAACCACTACACCACCGTGCCGCCCAAGGTGAAACTTGTTAAAGGATATTTAACTAATGATCAGGTGTGCTCGATTTATATTTTTTCTGATATTATATTTCAGAAAACCCAGAATAAACTAAAACGTGTGCACCAAATTCTTCTTGTTTTTTTTTTCTATTAATGATGTACGTTGCACAGTTCAAAGGAATCCCTGAAAGCCCAACATTACCATGACATTCACGTCCATGTATGTAAACTTCTGACCAAAATTGTATATTACATTAAAGGTAGCTGATATTGTCTGTAGTAGTCTGATACGTGTGGATTTGACTTATAGACTGAGCTGAGAGAAAAACAAAGCAATAGCGTTCGGAGTGACACTTCCAATTTTGCGTGTTCTTGTTTGCTCCAAAATTGATGTCGACACACTATTTGGTCAGAAAAAAAAACAGCCATGATGTATACTTCTTTCCTTTTCAGTGATTGCTGGCTGAACGACTCCATTTCAGTCCATTTTCACTTTGAACATGATCTTAATGCTCCCTGACATTTCCACATGGATGGTGCCAAAGTGTTGTTTTTTTATCTGTTTTTATCAATGGAGCTGTTTTAGAGTGTGTTTACTCATTTAATAAATAGCAGAATGGCAGTAAATGCAATACGGCTTGAAAATGCTGAAAGAACACGAACGGGGTAAATGAATACGTCTAGACTTTTAGTGTTTTCAAAAAGGTCTCTCTCTCCCTCTCTCTCTCTCTCCGCCCTGCACCAAAAAAGGAGGAAATGTTGTAAATAATAACTGAGTCGTTCCCTTTCAGTAATGTTCCATTCAAAAACTGTAGTGCTTGAAATAATAAAAAAAAACTTGCATTAAAATTGGTTAAGCATGGCTTTAATATGTAGTTGTGTTGATATATTTATTTAATTTTTTTTTAAAATAATTTGACACATGGGGCGGCACGGTGGTGTAGTGGTTAGCGCTGTCGCCTCACAGCAAGAAGGTCCGGGTTCGAGCCCCGTGGCCGGCGAGGGCCTTTCTGTGCGGAGTTTGCATGTTCTCCCCGTGTCTGCGTGGGTTTCCTCCGGGTGCTCCGGTTTCCCCCACAGTCCAAAGACATGCAGGTTAGGTTAACTGGTGACTCTAAATTGACCGTAGGTGTGAATGTGAGTGTGAATGGTTGTCTGTGTCTATGTGTCAGCCCTGTGATGACCTGGCGACTTGTCCAGGGTGTACCCCGCCTTTTGCCCATAGTCAGCTGGGATAGGCTCCAGCTTGCCTGCGACCCTGTAGAAGGATAAAGCGGCTAGAGATAATGAGATGAGATGAATTTGACACATAAATCAGTACACTAGGGTATCTACAAATATAATATAATTATATGGGAAATATAAGTGTGAATTGCTGAGTGTTTTTCAATGCTATCCATTAATAAACTTACAGTTAATCTGATATCAGCTTATCTATAATTATAAAATCATCTCTAGTGTAGGTGCTTTGTAACAGAAGCTGGTTTTTTTTGGTCTTATTAACTTCAAGAGAGGAAAAACAGAGGCTGGTGTAGGAAAGAATGTTTATCTCATGGTTAATGTGACTGAGAACAGAAACTAACACATACACACACACACACACTGTGATGATACTCCTCTTCCCTTCAATTAGCAGCCACTGAACTCTCCCAGGACTCTCACTACCTCATGTACCTATGAATTTAACTATTTACATACATCCCATGGTGACAGGAGCTGAAGCAAGGGAGAGATAATTACAGAAGAAGAAGTTAAGTGAGTGACAGCATCCCTCATTTACTGCCTCGCACTTATTCCTGCTCACTCTCACACACTGTTTTGACAAATATAGAGCTGGAACTTTGACATGCTTTTGTGAGAGATGATGCATTTGATGCATTTAAAAAAAAATTGAGGATGACATTAAGCATTTACCGGTATGTGCTGTTGGTTTGTTGGGTTCACAAGGGTCTCGGGGATGTGGGCATCAAGTTTGTACAAAGAAATGGATTTTGTAGAATGTTCTAGAAAGCCCCCTCCTTGAATCGCCACCTTAACGTGGTGGAAGGGTTTGAGTGCCTCAGGGATTCTAGGAACTATGTTGTTGGGGCATTTGCCCCTGGTAGGGTCTCCCAAGGCAAACAGGTCCTAGGCTGGTCAGACAAATACCCCTTTTCCACCAAATCAGTTCCAGGGCTGGTTCGGGGCCAGTGCTTAGTTTCAAACCGGGTTTTCTGTTTCCACTGACAAAGAACTGGCTCTGGGCCAGAAAAAACAGTTCCAGGGTAGCACCAGCTCTTTGCTGGGCTTGAGGAAAGAACTGCTTATGTCAGCGGGGGGGCAGAGTTGTTAAAACCAACAACAATAGCAAGACCGCGAGAGGGCACCATTTTTAAATAAGCGATGAGATATCATGGCTGCAGTAAAGCAGCAGTCATCCATTATTGTTGTTGTTGTTGCTCCTTCTTCTTCTTCTCCATGTTGTTGTTGCTTCGATGTTCGCGCCAAGGTTTATGCAAATGCAGCGACGTAACTGACATATACAGTGACGTAATGACGTGGCTCCCCTTAGCACCCCGAGCTATGGAAAAGCAAACTGGTTCTCAGCTGGTTTGCAAGTTGAACGAGTTGTGAACCAGCACCAGCACTGGCCCCGAACCAGCCCTGGAACTGATTTGGTGGAAAAGGGGTAAAAGAGCGGTTCAAAAGGACCCTTATGAAAGGAAAAACAAGTATCTGAGTATCCTTACCCAGACCAAGGATACCAGGGCCCCACCCTGGAGCCAGGCCTGGGGGAGGAGCTCATCGGCGAATGCCTGGTGGCCAGGCCTATGTCCGTGGGGCCTGGCCGGGCCCAGCCTAAATGAGCAACATGGAACCACTCTCCTGTGGACCCACCACCCGCAGGATGTGCTGTAAGGGTCCGGTTCACTGTGGATTGGGTGGCAGCCAAAGGTGGGGGCGCTGGCATACTGATCCCCAGCTGACAAAACTGGCTTTTGGGAGTAGTGACTGAAAGAATGAGATCGCGGATACAAGCGGTAGAAATGAGTTTTCTCTGCAGGGTGGCTGGGCTCTCCCTTAGAGACAGGGTGAGAAGCTTGGTCATTCGGGAGGGACTCTGAGTAAAACCGCTGCTCCTCCACATCGACAGGAGTCAGTTGAGGTGGTCTGGGCACCTTGTTAGGATGCCCCCTGGATGCCCCCCAGGGGAGGTTTTCTGGGCATGCCCCACTGGGAGGAGACCCCAGGGAAGAACCAGGACATGCTGGAGAGATTACATCTCTCGGCTGGCCTGGGAATGCCTCAGTATTCCCCTGGAAGAGCTGGTGGAGGTGGCCAGGGAGAGGGAAGTCTGGGCTGCTCTGCTTAGGCTGCTACCCCCACGGCCCAGATCCGGATAAGTGGTAGAAGATGGATGGATGGTTCTAGAAAGCTCCACTAGCCTCCAGGGCTTCTTGATTCTTGATCAAGTGCAATGCTCTTAAAGGGGATAATACATACTTGGATTATATTATCTGAAGCTGGACCTTTTTTTAATTATTATGTAAAAAAGGAATAAAACACTCTGTCATACTATAGATGTATAAGACAGTAGTGAGACCAGCTGTGATGTATGGATTGGAGACTGTACCCTTAACGAAGAGACAGGAGGCAAAGTTGGAGGTGGCGGAGTTGAGGATGTTAAGGTTTGTGATGGGAGTGACAAGGTTGGACAGGATAAGGAATGAGCACATCAGAGGGACAGCACATGTGGAGAGCTTGGGAATTCAGCTAAGAGAGATGAGACTGAGATGGTATGGACACATCCTGAGAAGAGATGCAGAGCATGGTGGAAGGAGAATGTTGAGGATAGAGCTGCCAGGCACACAAAAATGAGGAAGGCCAAAGAGGAGATACATGGATGTGGTGAGAGAGGACATGAAAGTGGCAGGTGTGGTAGAGAAGGATGTGGAAGACAGGGAGCAATGGAGACAAAAGATTGCTGTAGCAACCCCTAATCGGGAGCAGCCAAAAGAAGAAGAAGAATCAGGTGTTGCGATGAAGCTGAGTTACCTTGACCAACCCACTTGTACCACAGGCAACATTAACAATGGTTTATTTATTAATGAACAATGCAATACTTTTTTTTTTTATCTGTGTATAGCTGTACTTAATGTTGTGGAACATTCTAGGAAACTTCCCTATTAGTAGAGCAGATAAGCAGATGAATCGTGCACAAGATGATAAAAGCATGAAACTTTCAGGGTTTGTTCTTGAGGGCATAACAATTAATTTAAGATCTGGAGGCGCTCTCAGTTTGACCTTGGAGGTCAATTAGAGGTCATTGAGGTCATCAATAGGACGTTTCTATGCATGAGAGCTGAAATGGGTGTGTTTTTGGGAGCAATTTTGCTAAAAATGTACAGTAAGTATAAATATGCATGTATTAAGGCATAATCAAGTAAATCAACATAAATAGATATACACCCATAGAGGTAAATGAATGAAATAAACAAAAAACATAATGATAATAACGTAAAATTGGGAAATGGCAGATGAACTGTAACTGATAGATACCCAGGTAAACTACATAAATTTAATCATTAAACTGGAAGGATTTCTTATCTGTTAGTGAAAACAAATTGTTCCACTTTCTTTCTGTTCAAATTGCTGCCATGGCATTAGCTCCTGGCAAAGAAGTATATGCCACAAACGAAAAAAATGTCCTCAGCTCTCCTGTTGACTGCGATGTAAGTAATTCGGTTCCATGCACTCAAGAGGAGGCAGACACAAGGCTATTCCGTCATGTGGCAGATGCTGCTAAAAAGGGACTTAGGAATGTGTTAGTTAGAACAGTGGATTCAGATGTGGTCGTCTTGGCAGTAGCTGTATTTCAGAAAGTTGACCTTGAAGAAATGTGGATAGCCTTTGGAACTGGTAGCACTTTCTGCTATATTGGCATCCACAAGGTGGTTGCTGCTCTTGGTCCTTCCACTAGCGATGCTTTGCTCGCATTTCATTCTTTCACTGGCTGTGATACAACATCAGCATTCTGTGGCCGTGGTAAAAAGACTGCTTGGGACACGTGGCTTGTGTACCCAGAAGTCACGGAGGCTTTTCACGAAATGTTGCAAATGCCACAAGAACTGAGTGACCTGTCTTTGTCACAGCTGGAACGCTTTGTTGTTCTCATTTATGACAGAACAAGTGCATGTGTAGGTGTCAATGAGGCACGGAAACATCTTTTCACACGAAAGTCAAGATCGTTGGAAAACATCCCCCTACACAAGCTGCTTTGAGACAACACATCAAACGAGCCATGTATCAGGCTCATGTATGGAACCTTGCCTTGGTTATTAGGCCCCAGTTGCCAAGTCCTTCAGACTGGGGATGGGTTAACAGTGACGATGGATGGCAGCCACTTTGGACAACACTACCTGAGGCCTCACATGCCCCTTTTCCACCAAAGCAGTTCCAGGGCTGGTTCGGGGCCAGTGCTTAGTTTGGAACCGGGTTTTCTGTTTCCACTGACAAAGAACTGGCTCTGGGGCCAGAAAAACCGGTTCCAGACTAGCACCCGCTCTTTGCTGGGCCAGTGGAAAGAACCGCTTACGTTAACGGGGGGGGGGCAGAGTTATTAAGACCAACAACAATAAATTGAAATTGACCTTGACATAACACATCATGTATTTTAGAGTGACCTTCATCTTAACCTTGACTTCTAAGTGTAATATCACTATAAATGGACCCTCATGACCTCGAAAAATGGAAATCCACATGTAATTACAATTTTTGTCACATTTATATGATAAAATGCCCCAATTTTTAATCCTGTCCATTGAAATTGCACATAACAAGGGTCGATGACCTCTAAATGACCTCCAAGGTCAAACTGAGAGCACCTCCAGATCTTAAATTAATTGTTATGCCCTGGAGAACAAACCCTGAAAGTTTCATGCTTTTATCATGTTGTGCACAATTCTTATGTTTATAGGGCCTTAACAGCTCTACTATATTCCTTGTTATCACTTACTACAACGTAATAAAACAAAATGCAGCTTAGCATGTTAGTGAGAAACCACAAAGCGCAAATGCCCCTGTCCTAAAGATGTCGGAAAAACATACCACTTTAAAAGTTATAACTTCACACTTCATGCTTTTACGAAACGCTGACTTTTCCGCAGACTCCTTCCTTAAATATTGAAGCAACACCTCCTTCCTGAAAATGGAACCACATCAACGATTACACACATTTTTAATTCGTTTATGTGGCGCATCCGTTGTACAAATCCCTATGAACAAGTTGTTACAATAAAAATGATAATGTACAGTATTAGAAGGAGCTGTGATTTGCAGCCATGCTCCTATTGGAGCTGCTGTTACATAAAATTCTTCTGACCAATCAGTATCGAGAAATCAAGAAGGTGGCTCTGTTCTGCCTGTGAACTAGCAGCTTAATTATCTGCAAAATGACAACGCTGTTGCTTAAGTCAAGTCTTGAAGATTCATAATAAAGAAATAAAAAAGGCTTAAATGCAGTAGGAAAAAAATCATCCCGGATTTGTTCAATTTTTGTTTCAGTAATCCTTTCTGAAGACCATGGCTCATGTTAGACCTCTGATGATGTACCGTGTAACTACCAGAAGATAAGGTAGTTATAACCAGGGTGCTTCCCTTGACCTTTGGATAAATTCATTTTCACATACAATTAACACAAAGTAGGCATTTCGACATGGAGTGATATTCTCTAAAGAAAAAACAAAACAAAAAAACCCCCCGATATTTTCCACACAGGAATTAAAGGTGTTTTAACATTTCCTTTCATGCTAATAATGGGAGACGTTCCTGAAGTATAGAGTAAGATGAAAATGCAGCTGTCACTCATGTTATATTCTTATAATGCTAACTTTATGCCGTTGCAGTGTATTGGCATTCTCTTTCTGTCGCAGTGTGTATGAGGAGCTCCAGCTCACTGTCAGTTCCCCATCACTGCATTATTAATGCCACACACACACACACACACACACACACACACACACACACACACACACACACACACACACACACACACTTCCATCTGACAGCGAGAGATAAAGGTGGTGAGGAAGAGCATTTTCATATAGTTTTGAGTCTTGCTTTGATTGAAGGTTTTAATGAGCGAGAGAGAGAGAGAGAGAGAGAGAGAGAGAGTTCTAAAGCAAGTTATTTCATCATTATTCAGAAAATCATGTGTAAAAGTTTTTACAAAGTTTTATCATTGTGCAATTACTGACTGTTGTCATGCTCAGTCAAGTATTCGACCCCCATTACCTTGTTCACAACAGGAACGGTACCACCAAGGGACCAGTGCTGAACAGGTATTAGGGACTTTAAGAATCAACAGCTGTGGCCACAGCTATAATGTTCACAAATAAACCTGATCTATTTTGTGCATCCTGCCGCTGTAGAAAAGTCTGTCTATTCGGTGATCATCTTGGCAATGCTCCCGGGCAGTTATTTTCAGAAATGACAAGGCTCATTTCTACCTGAATGGGGATAGACCCAGAAATTCGATACTGATCAACAAGCTGGATTTGAAATCACTGTTAAATTTTTTTTTTTGGCAGATCAGGGGTTTGAATCCCAACCATGCAACATTCATCCATAGCCGGGTGCCAAAAGTGCAAAATTGACCATGGTTTCTGCGTGGAAAAGGCATACTTTCTCTTCCCTTCCAATTGCAGTGACACTAACCAGTCACTGGCATCAGTGAGCTTATGTATGCAGAAGAGGGTAGATAGTGCTTTCTTCTAAGTATATGTTGCTATGTGTTATGGCATAAGTATCAACTTGAAAAGATGCAATTGGGTGGCTTCATGGGTATCAGAGGAAGTATGTATTAGCCCTCATCCTCCCCAGTTAGTAGCCATCATGTAACATGGAGAAGCCATGGCCTAATGGATAGCTTTGGGGCTAAAAGGTTGCTGATTTGATTCCCTGGACCAGCAGGAATGGCTGAAGTACCCTTGAGCAAGGCACCTAACTCCCAACTGTTCCCCAGGCTGCTCTGGGTATTTTGTACGTTGCTCTGGATAAGAGCATCTGGATATGGATGCTGGGTGGGAATTGGCAAGTGACCAAACTGGGGAGAAAAATGGGGAAACAAAGTCATACTTGGTGTAAATATCATGCAGTCACTGGAACAAATAACAAAACCATCTTTTTAGGTTGCTCTATAACTGATAACGAAGCACTCAGTCAAGGTGCTGTCAGGGTGCAGGCACTTATGGATGCAAATGCAGGGGAGAGCGGGTGTGTCGCAACCTGGTAACCAAATCCAAATCAGCAATCTGAAGGCGTAGTCAGGGACAGGAAGAGGTTGATCAATGAACGAACATCATGTCAGAGAACAGGCTCAAAGTCGAAGAAAGTATGCAAAGAGGTCAAAGTCACAGAAAGTCAGAACGGGAATGCAAGGTTCGGTATGATCAGGTACATGGACATAGAACGATACTTTACAGTGAACGTTTGTGAGTGCTAGGCTTATATACAGAGGTAATTCCTGGGGAAATGGGAAACAGGTGCACTTCCTAGAATGCGGGAGATGAGGGGTGCTGTGGTGCTTGGGAAGTGTAGTCTGGAGCAGCCATGTTTGGAGGCTGCTGCAAACTCAGGTTTTCAATGTTATTACTGACAGGTGTTTTCTGGTACAACCAAAAGGTTGTTTTTACTGAAGGATGGGACTTGCATTATATGGCCAAGAGACCCAATGCCTGAAACACAAACTTGTACAGAATGTATTTTATGTATTTAGCATGACATTTTCCCTTCATTGGAACTAAGCAAACCTGTTCCAGCATGACATTGCCCTTTGCACAGTGTGAGCTCCATGAAGACACTGTTTGTGAAGGTTGGAATGGAAGAACTCAAGTGTCCCTCACAGAGCCCTGACCTCAACCCCACTGAACACATTTGAGATGAACTGGAATGCTGACTGCACCCCAGGCATCCTCATCCAACATCAGTACCTGATCTCACTAATGCTCTTGTGGCTGAATGAACAAATCCCCACAGCCACACTCCAAAATCTAGTGGAAAGCCTTCCCAGAAGAGTGGATTATGCATTTGACATGAATTAACTCAACAGTGCATTCCTCTATCAGGTTTGAACTATTGCTTAGTAACTTAGATTATAACGTTATGCAGATTGATTATTAATCACCATAGCTGTCACTGCAGCCCTTAATGCTTGAAAACCCCTTTTATTTTATCTGGGTGGTTGACAAGGGGCAGGGGCAAGGGCAGGAATGTTGGACAATGGTAGGTCAGCGTTTAAGGCATTGGGCTGCTGAACACAAGATCATGAGTTTGAATCCTGACATCATCAATCTGCCCATGTTGTGTCCTTGAGCATGGCCCTCAGTTGTATCTTAATTGATGGTCAATTTGGCTAAGTAAATTTCAAAATTGTTAAATCCCTCCTCATCACCATTTGGTTGAGAAACAGTCCAGCAATCAACAATGTCCAAGTTACAGCATTCCTGTGGTCAGAAAATCAGTGATGAGCACTAATAATCTTCAGGCATTGGTGGTCCAGTGGTTGGGCCTTTCCATTTGTAAGGCTGAAAATATCCAAACCATTATGAAGCAAGGTTATAAAACCTGGGATCAACACAAACAATGCTAAACAGAATCAAAATTATAACAAAGATGCCAAAATTGAAGTTAAAACTTGACATGATATTGATTCTTCTCTGTTCTTTAAAACTGCTTCTGAAAGAGATCCATTTCAAACCATCTCTAAAAGAGAAACACTCTCTTTTAGGCATCTCCATAGAACCTTTAAGGCTTTCCCCACAGGGACAAACTAAAGGCTCTGATGTGGAAGACTGCAGCAATGAAGAATTGCAGTCTGTTCTATTTAAGGCCTTTAGAAAGTTTTGGAAACAAACCAAGTGCACATCAGTATGCATGAAGGTAATAATGGCAGAAAGAGATATTCCACAGTAGGATTGTTCCCATACAAAATGTTTCACCAATTTGAAGTGGATTTCTGAGAAGCTGTCAAAAGAAAATGTAAAATCATTGTGTTTCCATTAACTTCTGAAGTGGAACAACATCTGCTTACCTCAGTAGGCTTCACCACCCAAATTCAGACTCTTTACTTTGTGGGATTTTTTTTTCCTGCACATACAGTATCCTAATGCAGGAAAGTACAGATGGTCAGCTTTTTGGCACTCATAGGGCAACTGGGGGTCAAGGGTGCATGTCAGTGGTATATGCACCCATCTATCAACATATTTCTATCTAATTGATTAGAAAGCAAGTTTTGGGGAGGTGGGGAAAAAGAGAACCCAAGGGATACCCATATGGACCTTTTCTGTAGTCTCTTATCCTGTACAGGGTCACAGGCAAGCTGGAGCCTATCCCAGCTGACTATGGGCAAGAGGCAGGGTACACCCTGGACAAGTTGCCAGGTCATAGCAGGGCTGACACAAACAACCATTCACACTCGCAGTCAATTTAGAGCCACCAATTAGCCTAACCTGCATGTCTTTGGACTGTGGGGGAAACCAGAGCACCCAGAGGAAACCCACAGAGAACATATAAACTCCACAGAGAAAGGCCCTTGTTGGCCGCTGGGCTCAAACCCAGGACCTTCTTGCTGTGAGGTGATAGTGCTAACCACTACACCGCCCCAGGAAAAACATCAAACTCCACATACCCCAAGTTCAGGATCACACAAGGGACCCTGGAGCTGCAAGATGGTCACATGATCCTCTGAAATGCTGTGCAGACTTTTGGTCTTAAGCTAGGATTTGAGTGACGGAAACCTCAGAAACAATATTTTGTAAGGTGACACTCAATTTTGGGTCAATACTCCTCCTCCTTGGTTGGTGATCAAGGTCAACATTCCTTTTTTTTAAAGATATTTTTTGGGCTTTTTTCACCTTCATTGGATAGGACAGTGTAGAGACAGGAAATGAGCAGGAGAGAGAGACAGGGAGGAATCGGGAAATGACCTCGGGTCGGAATCGAACCCGGGTCCCTGGATTTATGGTATGGCACCTTATCCACCTGAGCTCTCTGTACTCCAGAGGAGTCTCTATGGTAGCTGGATAGAATTAATCCTGCAGGTGTGGGCAAACTGTCGTGATCTTCATCTCAGGATTTACCGTATTCCTCAGTCATGGACTTGTGAGCGATTAACTAAGTTGGCATGTAAAGAATAATTGTCAGTATAGAACAATACAAAAAAGTCTCCTTTGGTTCCATCCATCTCTTAAACTCTTAAAGCTTCTATGTAGAACCCTAGAGCTGAGGATTTCCTGTCATAAAAGGTTCTAAAAAATTATATCCTGTTATATAATGCTTGAACAATTTATCATTCAAAGAACTTGAGTCTAGAGCTTGTTATAGATCTTTAGACCTCCCAGGAAAGAATCGAGACAGAGGGCCTTTCAGACCTAGCCTGGCTAACGCGACTTCAAAGCTCTCCGAGCATTTGGTCTGGCCAAGATATTAAGCCCAACCGTTTCCCAAAGCGCGTGGTTGACCCGCCTCCCTGAAATGCCTCAGTTTGCTACTGGTCGAAGCCAGAAAAGGCTGTGACGAAGCTTAAACCAATCACATCACTCTTTCCTCTGACGTATGCGACGCGACGGGGCTAACTGGTAGATTAAACTCTTACCGAAGCCGGTCGGGAGCAAGGTGAAAACGTCCTTCCTTTCAATAAATACCTCCAGGGCTGCTCTTTGCTCCGTTTTCAATGAGAACTTCCCGTTGAATGCTTTCAATACAGCATCTATGCGTAATAGATGCAGAAGCGTGAACGAAGCGCTTCCGGCGTAGATTCTGTAAACAATCTATGGCTTCCGGTCGCAGTTCTACTACGTCAGTGCCTTGAACACGCCTCTACCCAGGGCCGTTGGAGATGCTCAAAGTTGATTGGTTCCCGATTTTTCAGGAGCTTGGAAGAGCTGTAGATAGCTTGCCTGGCCAGACTAAGCTCGCAACAGGCCCTCGTGTTGCATGGCGCTTAGGATGGGCGGGCCCAGGCTATTTCAGACCAGAACCTGGAAACTCTTTTCACCACTGAGGGTCACTTAGATCTTCGAGTCCTCTAGAGTTGGGTGAGTATGTCTGAACAATAGTACATAGATAGTGAGGTGTAGAACCTTTTGAAGCCTCAGATAGTGAGGTGTACCAGCAAGTAGTCATATGACTCATCTAAACATAAGTGCCAGATATGGTTGTGTTCATGAGAAATAATTTTACGGTCCTCAAGAAGCATATTTTCTTGGTTTGTCCTGATTCTGGATATGGCTCAGTGGGATACTTCCTCCTTCGATGGAGTACAAGAAATTGAGAAAAGACTGCGAGAAGACTTAAAAAAACATGCTGGTTTCAGGTCTGTATTTTTGTCCTGCAGAAAACACACTTCTTCCTCTCCTTTCGTGCGGTGATGTGTTCAAGCACACAAATACACACCCAGACACACTTCAGGAGAAGGAGGCAGTCCATCTATTGCTGGCAATCAAAAGCAAGAGTTAAAATAAATAAATATATATATATACGTATATATATATATATATATATATATATATATATATATATATTTTGAGATGCACTTATATATATATATTTTTTTTTTCCCATCAACTGCTACATAGGAAGGCTTCAGTCTTTCCATTCTTCTTTATGTTCTTCTCACAATACAGCCTTGTTACACTATATTTCTATCACAAAGGTACATATAGAAATCCTACACAATACTTTAATTAGAAATTGTATTACCCAAGCGAAAATCCCATTATACAAAGATGCCAGAATACAAGGATAGAGAGAGTAAAATAGAGACAGGGATTGGTGCAGTTCATGCTTTTGTTAGGCGTATCAGACGCTCACTGTCCATGCCGTGAAAATTGTGCATGCAGACGTTCACCTAAGTTTACAAACCTGTCATTACTTAACTTTTAAATATTTTCTAACACGAATATTATCATTAAAAAGCTTATAATTTCTGCTTTCCAAAGAAATGTATCTCGTTAAGATCTGTTCAGTACTTTGGGAGTAACGGCAGGTTGAAGTGGGTACAACAGAGTAAAAACTCTGCTCGCGTGATGTCGAGAAACTGCCGGTGCTTTTCTTTTTGAGTCACGGGAAAGCGCTCTCTCTCTCTCTCTCTCTCTCTCTCTTTCTCTCTCTCTCTTCTGATCAGTTTTTGACTGGATTACTCATGAATATCAATCAGATAACTTTTATAGGGATGCTCTCTCGCTCTCACTGTTTCCGATGAAGGATTCAGCAAAATTTTCTGTCAACTAGTTTTGATGTTATGATTCGCGGGAGACTTTGAAGTGAGTTTTCATAGCTTTACCTACTTATTTTTTCAAATCAAACTGGTTCATGTAAATAAATAACCATTTAAAAATACAACCCTGATTCCAAAAAAGTTGGGACAAAGTATAAATTGTAAATAAAAATGGAATGCAATAATTTACAAATCTCAAAAACTGATATTGTATTCACAATAGAACATAGACAACATATCAAATTTCAAAAGTGAGACATTTTGAAATTTCATGCCAAATATTGGCTCATTTAAAATTTCATGACAGCAACACATCTCAAAAAAGTTGGGACAGGGGCAATAAGAGGCTGGAAAAGTTAAAGGTACAAAAAAGGAACAGCTGGAGGACCAAATCGCAACTCATTAGGTCAACTGGCAATAGGTCATTAACATGACTGGGTATAAAAAGAGCATCTTGGAGTGGCAGCGGCTCTCAGAAGTAAAGATGGGAAGAGGATCACCAATCCCCCTAAAGGCCTCTGCATGCTCTTGCGACAAGGCTTTCGCAGACAGCTTTTTGCAGACAGTTGTAATTTATTGTTGAGCGGGGAGTAACAGGTGTGCGCGATGTTATTCACCGCTACAACGCAAGGGGGCGCGAAGTCGCGAAATCGCTAGGAGTAGTTGGTGGGTGTGGTTAGTGGAGTGTTTATCCTCCGGTTACTTATAATGACTAGAACTGGAGTCGTATAGATGTACGTACTTCCTCACTTCCTCAATCAACCGCTCTTCGTGCTGCTCCATCTTCGCTCGTGTTTTTAAAAATGGCGGTAGTGAAAACAAAACAAACCGGGAAAGTAGGGAAGCGGAAGTGCGTGTACAGCGGATGTAGAGTGGACCAATCAGAGCCCTCTTGTCTGCGACGCTGTCTGCGAGGCTTCTGCGGTGGTCACAATTTTTGGGAGGTGCGCGCAGAGCGTCTGCGAAGGTGGGGGGGCTATGCAGACGCTATCTGCGGCGCCGTCTGCGAGGACTGGGTTGTCAGCATAAATTGGCCTTAATTCTGCGCCGACAAATAGTGGAGCAATATCAGAAAGGAGTTCGACAATGTAAAATTGCAAAGAGTTTGATCATCATCAACAGTGCATAATATCATCAAAAGATTCAGAGAATCTGGAAGAATCTCTGTGCGTAAAGGTCAAGGCCGGAAAACCATACTGGGTACCCGTGATCTTCGGGCCCTTAGACGGCACTGCATCACATACAGGCATGCTTCTGTATTGGAAATCACAAAATGGGCTCAGGAATACTTCCAGAGAACATTATCTGTGAACACAATTCACCGTGCCATCCGCCGTCACCAGCTAAAACTCTATAGTTCAAAGAAGAAGCCGTATCTAAACATGATCCAGAAGCCCAGATGTCTTCTCTGGGCCAAGGCTCATTTAAAATGGACTGTGGCAAAGTGGAAAACTGTTCTGTGGTCAGACGAATCAAAATTTGAAGTTCTTTATGGAAATCAGGGACGCCGTATCATTCGGACTAAAGAGCAGAAGGACGACCCAAGTTGTTATCAGCGCTCAGTTCAGAAGCCTGCATCTCTGATGGTATGGGGTTGCATTAGTGCGTGTGGCATGGGCAGCTTACACATCTGGAAAGACACCATCAATGCTGAAAGGTATATCCAGGTTCTAGAGCAACATATGCTCCCATCCAGACGACGTCTCTTTCAGGGAAGACCTTGCATTTTCCAACATGACAATGCCAAACCACACACTGCATCAATTACAGCATCATGGCTGCGTAGAAGAAGGGTCCGGGTACTGAACTGGCCAGCCTGCAGTCCAGATCTTTCACCCATAGAAAACATTTGGCGCATCATAAAACAGAAGATACGACAAAAAAGACCTAAGACAGTTGAGCAACTAGAATCCTACATTAGACAAGAATGGGTTAACATTCCTATCCCTAAACTTGAGCAACTTGTCTCCTCAGTCCCCAGACGTTTACAGACTGTTGTAAAGAGAAAAGGGGATGTCTCACAGTGGTAAACATGGCCTTGTCCCAACTTTTTTGAGATGTGTTGTTGTCATGAAATTTAAAATCACCTAATTTTTCTCTTTAAATGATACATTTTCTCAGTTTAAACATTTGATATGTCATCTATGTTCTCATCTCATCTCATTATCTCTAGCCGCTTTATCCTTCTACAGGGTCGCAGGCAAGCTGGAGCCTATCCCAGCTGACTACGGGCGAAAGGCGGGGTACACCCTGGACAAGTCGCCAGGTCATCACAGGGCTGACACATAGACACAGACAACCATTCACACTCACATTCACACCTACGGTCAATTTAGAGTCACCAGTTAACCTAACCTGCATGTCTCTGGACTGTGGGGGAAACCGGAGCACCCGGAGGAAACCCACGCGGACACGGGGAGAACATGCAAACTCCACACAGAAAGGCCCTCGCCGGCCCCGGGGCTCGAACCCAGGACCTTCTTGCTGTGAGGCGACAGCGCTAACCACTACACCACCGTGCCGCCTCATCTATGTTCTATTCTGAATAAAATATGGAATTTTGAAACTTCCACATCATTGCATTCCGTTTTTATTTACAATTTGTACTTTGTCCCACATTTTTGGCATCGGGGTTGTATAACTGTAGTTGTTTTGATGAAAAATTGAGGTCTTAGTTGTCAGAATGATATTTTCAAAAACTGCAAGTCAGAAACGCGAGTGTCAATTTCAGTTCAATTAATATGAATTGTTTATTGGATGTGGCTCACACAGTTTTTTTGAATTGAAAGCTGTGAATATCATCATTTATATTTGTTCATATAAAACACTAGTAGGCCCTACTTTTGAGAAATACAAAAGCCTACTGAGCACAAAGAGTGTGTTAGAAATAATCTTTTATTACTTTAATTGAGTTTACCGAGTTAACATTTACCTAATTAGCATAATTAATACCAATTTGCATATTTTGCTTTTACTAATTTTTCAAACTTTGTATTCAGTATACAATCATCTATCTGCCTGCCAATTTCCATGTAAATATTTTGAAAAATAAAAATATTATTAAGAAAAAACATTTGAGCTCATGCGTGAGGCCCATTTTGGACCATGTGATCCTCATACAGAATATTATGGCAGTTTTCTAAAAATTAAGCCATTTTTTCAATCTTTGATTTGTAATATCTCAAGAACGGATAAACAGAATTTAAGTCTGTAAAAAGTATATTGTTCTACATTCAATTCTGAATTCAAAGCAATTTGAATTGAATTTTCAACTGATATGCCTACTTTTGTACTATATATTATATGATAGAAGTCTGTTGTACTAGGCTGTCGTCGACACCCATTTGTCTGCCAAATAATCCAGTGCAGGTGAAATGTGGATATTAGCTTTGCCTTCAGAGAGACAGAGAGCAAAACCTGCCTGGATTTTCTCAACACACAGCCAGTGTGGTTAACTGAGAAGTAATTATCTCATCTCATTATCTGTAGCCGCTTTATCCTGTTCTACAGGGTCGCAGGCAAGCTGGAGCCTATCCCAGCTGACTACGGGCGAAAGGCGGGGTACACCCTGGACAAGTCGCCAGGTCATCACAGGGCTGACACATAGACACAGACAACCATTCACACTCACATTCACACCTACGGTCAATTTAGAGTCACCAGTTAACCTAACCTGCATGTCTTTGGACTGTGGGGGAAACCGGAGCACCCGGAGGAAACCCACGCGGACACGGGGAAAACATGCAAACTCCGCACAGAAAGGCCCTCGCCGGCCCCGGGGCTCGAACCCAGGACCTTCTTGCTGTGAGGCGACAGCGCTAACCACTACACCACTGTGCCGCCCGAGAAGTAATTATAATTCCTAAAATCCTCTTTTGTTGTAATAAATATGATGTTAATATAGTATATGCACTGCAATCACCAGCTACTCAGTCAGTGCACAACCTGTGAATGGCAACTAGCTAATGCACTAGTCACCTGAATAGTCCTAGTTGGAATTATAACTTGAATCACTACAAGTTTGGTTTAATTTAACAATCTGGCTTCCACTCATTACTCACCGAATAAAATAGCACTTGATCCAGCACAGGATTTGGTTCATTCTATCAACTCACCTCGAAAGAAAATGCGACCACAATGTGAAGGATAAGTTAATTTTCTAAACTCGACCATTTCTAGTATCCTCAAAAGTTTCTTTCAACAATTAAACCCGGGTCTTCCTGTGCTCTTTGCTAAAACGTAGCAAATGTGCAAAACTGTGGAAATATCGCATCACTTTTTTTCTCCTCCACCATCATTCCCTTTTCCCACACAACCATTCTGGACAAATTGCAATTTCTCACTTGTCACCTTCCATTTCCCCTGCATGGCTTTTTTTCCTCCCTCTGCAGAACAGTCTCTGGCATTTTATTTTTATTTATTATGAGATCTAATTTGTGAGACATGCTACTCAAAATTATCTTCTGGAAATGATTTTTTTCCATATGAAATTACAAGTGAGGACTTAAAAAGTGACTGTTTTTGTTAGCGTTATTCCATATATAGACCTGTAAAGAGATATATATCTAATGAGATGCACCTGAATGCATACACTCACCAGCCACTTTATTAGGAACAGCCCTCCATCCACCTGCTGTTTTATACAGTTTTCTAATCAGCCAATCCTTTGACAGCAGCTTTCTCTCTCTATGGCCATCCTCATGTTTGAGGGTCGACGATCCTAGGAGAAACACACGCACTCCTCCAACCCTGCCTGTCCCATGCCAAGGCAGAGCACGTGGCACCGGTCAGGCCCATCTAGTCTTGAATGTCATCCATCCCATTAGGGAAAAGGATCACTGGAGGAGTAGTACCTTTACTGGTCGGCCTTATAACAACTAGGCGTCCCAGACTGGTCTCCCCATATCCAGCATCATGTGAAGCGCAAAATAGGGCCTGTATTCCTTCCTGAGTTGAAGTTTCTAGCTTCAAGCAGCCCCACCACCTAGCCTAGCACATGTCGAAGACCGTCCGGCGTGGTTCCACGCGCTGCCCCTGGTTTGGCAGAACCCAGTGGATTTAGAGCAGACAACCCTGAGAAAAAAAACCCATCAAGCTGGTGGTGTGAAGCCAGATGAGGGTTTGGGTTCCTCTGGTGGATTTTAAACACCCAAGTGAATTCTATGGATTGACAGCAGCACAATGCATCAAATCATGCAGATACAAATCAAGAGCTTCAGTTCATGTTCACTAACGTTCAAACATCAGAATGGGAAAAACTGTGATCTCAAAGTGTGACTTTCTTTCACTGTGGCATGGGTGTTGGTTTGAGCCAGATGGACTGGTTTGAGTATTTCAGAAACTGCTGATCTCCTGGGGTTTTCACACACGGCAGTCTCTAGAGTTTACACAGAATGGTGCGGAAAAACAAAACACATCGAGTGAGTGAGCGACAGTTCTGTGGGTGGAAACAAACACCTTGTTGATAAGAGAGGGTCAGAGGGAAATGGACAGATTGGTTTGAGCTGCCAGGAAAGAAGGATATAGTAACTTATATAATCACTCTTTACAACCGTGGTCAGCTGAAAAGCATCTCAGCATGCAACAGCAGAGGACCACATTGGGTTCCACTCCTGCAGCCAAGAACAGGGATCTTACAATCAACAACAAGTTCCTATTAAAGTGTCTGGTGAGTGTATATATCTAAAAACAATCTCAAGAGCTGGCCTGATTCAGTCGGATGGATGTTTCCTTTGCTAAGTACACTTGTGAAACTCTTCAGCTCAGGAAGTCATGCTGGTGTTAAAGTTAGCGTTGAACTCGGTAGAAGTCCAGACAAGCACAAGCTGGATCTTTTATTACTCAGATGCGGCTATGAATAACGCATGAATCTCTTTTTGGAAGTTTTTATTTTTTATGTTCCCGCGGGTCTTTGGAGTCTTGCTGTTTTAATCATGCGGCTTGCTGAGTTTCAAATGCTCTCGCCTGGAAGACTACAGTAACCCTTTCCTTTTGTTCTTCAGGGAGATTACCATATTAATAGCAAATACATTGCACGTTCTGCATGTGTGCTCGCGGTGAATTCGTGTGGAGAAAATGTCCTCAAAAGTACAGTAAAATATGAAGAAAAACCTCACAGGTCTTCTGATGACTTTCCCACTTACCAGAGGAAACAGTATTCAGGTTAAGAAAGTCCTCACACATATAGCGATACCTTTACAAAGTATTGTGTGTCCACTAGGGATTTCATGACTTAATTTTTACTTGTCGACAACAATATTTCTAAATGATGCTTATTATTAGTTCTCTATGCACTTTTGTTTATGCTGGGCCTTTGTCTATTTAGTCTTCGATGATCCTCACCATACAGTTTGACATAGACAAAACAATCTATAAAACTCAGGCAACATTTTCTTGGGAGCATCTAGTGCCAGTGAAATTACACCCAACATCTTCACAGTGGTGTGTTCATCCACAAGTCTGTACCACCCTTAATGTGCCCTGTACCCCTGTGGAGTGTATATTCCTTATGGACAAATGATTTTCAGGCTCTCGACATGTGGAATGTCTTTCATTTTATCAAAGTGACGCGAAAACCTTTCCTCTTTGGGGCTAAAACCACTAAAATGCCCATTTCTCTGCAGGAAGCAGCATCACAGAGACGACGGACAGATGGAGAAAGAGAGACGGACACACTGAAACAGACATTCACTGACAAAAAAATGGAAAGCGGGAGGACTGTAAAATTAGCATAATGTGAGGAAGCGGAATAGAACAGAACACTCAAAGCACACTAATAAAAGAGAGAGATGGGGAGAATGCTACAAAAATACAAAGACAAAAAAAAAAACAGGGGAACTGGTATGAGACATGCTGCTCTTGGAGCATTATCAGGATCCAGGACAACAGCGGTTGTGCCATTTCGAGACCTGTCTGGGCATGTCCTCGGGCAGCGAGCGGCCAGCACGACTGCAAATTAGCATAGCAATCTGCCCACATGTTCCTCTTGATAACCAGTAAGTGCTAACATCTCTGGCTGAGATTGTAAAATAGCCATGGAAAGGCTGTTAACTGTTGTTGCTGTCATTGTTGCGAATGTGCCACCGAGTCCCCCCTCTTGATTTTTTTTTTTTTAACAGAGAATCTCCAGAGGCGTGAACTCTCTCAGTGTATGTGAGCTATCTTCACAAGTACTTCTTATCTAGCCCCATTTCATAGAGTGCCTTTTGGCTCTGTATCGTCACATTCATCTAGTGTTCAGGGTTGTAACCAGAATCACATTTACATGCTAATGTAGCTAATAACCAGCCAAACCCAGGGGCAAATAATTATTGTTTTGCAAATTGCATTTGCTAACTAGGGGCTATGATCTTCCTTTTCTTTTTCCTTTTACTGCACAGTGTCTTGCAAAAGTATTCATCCCCCTTGGTGTTTGTCCTGTTTTGTTACATTGCAAGCTGGAATTCAAATGTATTTTCGGAGGGTTAGCACCATTTGATTTACACAACATGCCTACCACTTTAAAGATGAAAATTGTTGTTTTATTGTGACACAAACAATAAGATGAAAAAACAGAAATCCGGAGTGTGCATACAGTGGTGCTTGAAAGTTTGTGAACCCTTTAGAGTTTTCTATATTTCTGCATAAATATGACCTCAAACATCATCAGATTTTCACACAAGTCCTAAAAGTAGATAAAGATAACCCAGTTAAGCAAATAAGACAAAAATATTATACTTGGTCATTTATTTATTGATGAAAATGATCCAATATTACATATCTGTGAGTGGCAAAAGTATGTGAACCTCTAGGATTAGCAGTTAATTTGAAGGTGAAATTAGAGTCAGGTGTTTTCAATCAATGGGATGACAATCAGGTGTGAGTGGGCACCCTGTTTTATTTAAAGAACAGGGATCTATCAAAGTCTGATCTTCACAACACATGTTTGTGGAAGTGTATCATGGCACGAACAAAGGAGATTTCTGAGGAGCTCAGAAAAAGCGTTGTTGATGCTCATCAGGCTGGAAAAGGTTACAAAACCATCTCTAAAGAGTTTGGACTCCACCAATCCACAGTCAGACAGATTGTGTACAAATGGAGGAAATTCAAGACCATCATTACCCTCCCCAGGAGTGGTCGACCAACAAAGATTATTCCAAGAGCAAGGCATGCAATAGTTGGCAAAGTTGCAAAGGACCCCAGTGCAACTTCTAAGCAACTGAAGGCCTCTCTCACATTGGCTAATGTTAATGTTCATGAGTCCACCATCAGGAGAACACTGAACAACAATGGTGTGCATGGCAGGGTTGCAAGGAGAAAGCCACTGATCTCCAAAAAGAACATTGCTGCTCGTCTGCAGTTTGCTAAAACTCACCTGGACAAGCCAGAAGGCTATTGGAAAAATGTTTTGTGGATGGATGAGACCAAAATAGAACTTTTTGGTTTAAATGAGAAGCGTTATGTTTGGAGAAAGGAAAACACTGCATTCCAGCATAAGAACCTTATCCCATCTGTGAAACATGGTGGTGGTAGTATCATGGTTTGGGCCTGTTTTGCTACATCTGGGCCAGGACGGCTTGCCATCATTGATGGAACAATGAATTCTGAATTATACCAGCAAATTCTAAAGGAAAATGTCAGGACATCTGTCCATGAACTGAATCTCAAGACAAGGTGGGTCATGCAGCAAGACAACGACCCTAAGCACACAAGTCATTCTACCAAAGAATGATTAAAGAAGAATAAAGTTAATGTTTTGGAATGACCAAGTCAAAGTCCTGACCTTAATCCAATGGAAATGTTGTGGAAGGACCTGAAGCGAGCAGTTCATGTGAGGAAACCCACCAACATCCCAGAGTTGAAGCTGTTCTGTACGGAGGAACGGGCTAAAATTCCTCCAAGCCGGTGTGCAGGACTGATCAACAGTTACCACAAACGTTTAGTTGCAGTTATTGCTGCACAAGGGAGTCACACCAGATACTGAAAGCAAAGGTTCACATACTTTTGCCACTCACAGATATGTAATATTGGATCATTTTCCTCAATAAATAAATGACCAAGTATAATAATTTTTATCTCATTTGTTTAACTGGGTTCTCTTTATCTACTTTTTGGACTTATGTGAAAATCTGATGACGTTTTAGGTCCTATTTATGCAGAAATATAGAAAACTCTAAAGGGTTCACAAACTTTCAAACACCACTGTAGGTATTCCCCCTCCCCCAAAGTCAATACTTTGTCGAGCCACCTTTAGCTGCAATCGACCCCTTGCACTGATGTCACATTTACCTTAGCAATCATCGCTACCCTTGTCCTGGGGGACAAGCAAACTTTGTTTACATACTGTTCACATACTGAAGCCAAGTGAAGATGTCCGGCGTCTGTTGTCTGAAGAAAACTAAAGCTAAAAAAAAGCTCTACTACCAGATTACTTGGATACTCTTAGTCAGAAAGAAGTGAAGGATAGATATGTGGAAATTAGAGTTTATTAGTGGTTATGACCTGTGCAAACTTCTTCAAAACTACTGGAGTGATGATGCAGATTTGTGGCCTAGCACTTGGCCACACAAAAAAAGAAAACCTTTGTGAAAAGACTTTTTTCCCCAACATCAGCTTTTGGGAACAGAATGTTGCGGAAGTCAAAGCATTTATTCTCAAAGGACTCCTACCTGAACTGTGGGCTAGATGGTATCCCCACCCCTCCATGTCTCAGCAACCCCAAGGATGTCAAGTTACACAGCTATCTGAACTCTATCATTTATACATTGATGCTTATTATTGTTAAAACAATATCTGAAGTGTTATTTGTAAAATAAAATATTTTGCTCTAGACTTTCAAAGAATATTGTAAGATTTTATTTTAATTTTATCTAATAGTGGATCGTACAATAATTACAAACACTAACAGAATCAGCACATTCCAGTTGTAGCTAGTCATATAATAACCAATCACTCTTGTAATAATAATTTCAGTAAATGGTTAATGTTCAGTTCCCTCTTCATTTATTCTCTATTCAAAAGGCACAACTAAGTCACACAGGTTTTTCAGTGTGTAACGGACAATAACAATTTTATCCGGAATAGTTTTTCCTGCCTTACTTGATTTATTTCCATTTCACATGCATGCAGCTGTTGTAAAGTTCAGTGTGTTTGTGTAGAACTCTCTCGAACTGTAGGTTCATTACTACACTCTGGCTCCATGGTGATATTTTGCACAGGACTGGGTTCTTTTGATAACAGAAACAAAGCTTCAGTGCTCTCTTAATCCGGTCTGTTCTTTCAGAATATATTGCGCATATCGCTCTTTGGTGGGTTTTTACTGAGTTGTGTCCGAGTTGTTTGAAACCAGTCTGGGTTTTCCGTGTTGAATAAGGAAGCTGCTTCACCTGTAAGATAATCAAACACTTTCATGAAGAAGCTAACTCGAATGCGAGCAGAGAAAAAAATAAAACAAGATTCTTAAGCAAACTCTTCCATACTCACTTCCGACTTTCTATTTTTAAAAAACACATTTTAAATACAATCGTGAATTTCTCTGGAGTTTTCAGGCTTAGCTCTGCTCATCATATTCTCTTAAATCATTTGTTTCTGCCTTGTTCTTGAAGCATTTGCTTCTCTTTATTAATGTTTTTCTTGATAGCGGGGAGACGGTGATACCTTCTATCTTTTTCTCAATTTGAACAACCAAAAACAGCGCAAAAATAAACCATACTGGAGACACATTAAGCCTTGCTTACACGAAAGATGGTGTCTGATGCGTGATGCCATGCACAAGGGGTCTATTGGAGCTGCAAGTCTCTTGGGGTATGTCTCTGTTAGCTTAGCGCATCTAGCCACTGGGATTTTTGTCCATTCCTCAAGGCAAAACTGCTCCAACTCCTTCAAGTTAGATGGGTTGCTTTAGTGTACAGCAATCTTCAAGTTATGCCACAGATTCTCAATTGGATTGAGGTCTGGGCTTTGACTAGGCCATTCCAAGACATTTAAATGTTTCCCTTTAAACCACTCCAGTGTAGCTTTAGCTGTATGTTTAGGGTCATTGTCCTGCTGGAATGTGAACCTTCATCCCAGTCTCAAACCTCTGGCTGACTCAAACAGGTTTTCCTCCAGAATTGCCCTGTATTTAGTGCCATCCATCTTTCCTTCGGTCCTGACCAGCTTTCCCGTCCCTGAAGATAAAAATATCCCAACAGCATGATGCTGCCACCACCATGCTTCACTGTAGGAATGGTGTTCGCAGGGTGTTGGGTTTGCACCACACATGGCGTTTCCCACGATGGCCAAAAAGATCAGTTTTAGTTTCATTTGACCAGAGAATCTTCTTCCATGCATTTGAGGAATCTGCTACATGCTGCTGGGCAAACTCCAAGCGTGTTTTCTTAAGCAATGACTTTTTCTGGCCACTCTTCCATAAAGCCCCGCTCTGTGGAGTGTACGGCTTAAAGTGGTCCTATGGACAGATACTCCCATCTCCACTGTGGATCTTTGCAGCTCCTTCAGTGTTATCTTTGGTGTCTTTGTTGCATCTCTGATTAATGCCCTCCTTGCCCGGTCTGGGAGTTTTGGTGGGCGGGGCCTTCTCTTGTCAGGTTTATAGTGGTGACATATTCTTTCCATTTTGCTATAATGGATTTAATGGAGCTCCCTGGGATATTCAAAGTTTGGGATATCTTTTATAACCCAACCCTGATCTATACTTCTCCACAACTTTGTCTCTGACCTGTTTGGAGGCTCCTTGGTTTTCATGTTGTTTGCTTAGTAGTGTTGCAGAGTCAGGGTCCTTCCAGAACAGGCTGATTTATACAGACGTCATGTGACAGATCATGTGACACTGATTGCACACAGGTGGATCTTAAATTAACTAATTATGTGACTTATGAAGTGAATTGGGGCGGCACGGTGGTGTAGTGGTTAGCGCTGTCGCCTCACAGCAAGAAGGTCCTGGGTTCGAGCCCCATGGCCGGCGAGGGCCTTTCTGTGCGGAGTTTGCATGTTCTCCCCGTGTCCGCGTGGGTTTCCTCCGGGTGCTCCGGTTTCCCCCACAGTCCAAAGACATGCAGGTTAGGTTAACTGGTGACTCTAAATTGACCGTAGGTGTGAATGTGAGTGTGAATGGTTGTCTGTGTCTATGTGTCAGCCCTGTGATGACCTGGCGACTTGTCCAGGGTGTACCCCGCCTTTCGCCCGTAGTCAGCTGGGATAGGCTCCAGCTTGCCTGCGACCCTGTAGAAGGATAAAGCGGCTAGAGATAATGAGATGAGATGAGATGAAGTGAATTGGTTGGAGCAGCTCTTATTTAGGGGTTCCATATGAAAGGGGGTGAATACCTATGCACACTCCAGATTTCTGTTTTTTTCATCTTAATTATTGTTTGTGTCACAATAAAACAAGTTGCACCTTTAAAGTGGTAGGCATGTCGTGTAAATCAAATGGTGCTAACCCTCCAAAAATCAATTTTAATTCCGGCTTGTAATGCGACAAAACAGGACAAACACCAAGGGGGATGAATACTTTTGCAAGACGGTGTATAAAGGTGTAGAAACATGATTCCTTCATGAGACGATTGCTGCTTTGAATTCAAATGTGAATTTAACTGAAATGAACCTAGGTGGCTATGTAACCTGAGACAGAATACGCAGAACTTTCTCACATGGCTCTGAATGCTAGTGGTGCTTTGTTAGTCACGATCAAAATACCTGATAGAAAATATCAAACACCATGGAATGCTTTTGCTTTAGAAAAAAAAAGTCGTGCAAAATCCAAAATTCTATAGCTCACTCAAACTTATACAGTAAGTTTAAGGCATTTAGCAGACACTTATCTAGAGCGACCTGCAGCATACCCAGAGCAGCCTGGGGAGCAGTTGGGGGTTAGGTGCTTTGCTGAAGGGCATTTCAGCTATTATTGCTGGTCCAGGGAATCTTTGCGACCTTTTGGGCCCAAAGCTGCTTCTCTAACCTTTAGGCCATGGCTTCCCATTAAAAAAAATCAAACATATGTTCAGCTTCACTACACACACCCCACCATTTGCTGTAATGTGATAAAAGCTTTAACAGGGAAAAGCTAACCACCACCACCACCATGTGTATACTCTAACCCAAGTGAAAAACTGCTCGCTCTCTCTCTTTCTCTCAAGCATCCTGTTTGATGAAATAAAAGCCGATGCTATTAACCTAATCTCACCTCCATTAGCAAGCTGCTTCCTGATAGTGTTTCCTTTAAATCTGCCCACCACTCAGCACACTGGTGAAGGAAAACATGACAGAATCAGCGCTCCATATCTTCATCAGATAACTCTGATGTAAACACTACATGAAAACAAAAGACTCAGATTCATCAACATAGTTTGCTTCATCATAAATCTCAACTAAATTTCTCACATTTCAGTTTCCCCCCCCACAGTCGATTTAATATCAACAACAGGATGGTTTATAATTCCTCTGAAGCATCATCTCTCTAATAGGCTATAAGGGTCTTCACTACTTGGTTCTTGGCTCCACAAACTGGAATGATGTTATATAGTGGGCAGGAAGACAGCTGGAATATGGGAACATCTGTTCAATTTAACACCTCTTCTCCTCCTCTTGGTACAATCAGCACCTTTCCTGCTGAATCAGGATGGTTTCCTCCTACTCGAATCTTCACTGTGCTCATCGTAGCAGAACAAATGCAAACTGATGTGGGGTCCATGGCGAGAGCGCAGGGTCGATTTAACTGCCTTGACTGACAAATTGGACTCGTCTGGACCTCACGCATGAGCGTGACCTCCAGACACTTCTCTTTCACTGCTGAGGGCACAGGAGGGATGGCTAAACATTACGCATGCCTTGATCTCGCGGTTCCTTGGGGGCAGATTAGCACGAGTTAGCTTAACTGATGCTAACTTGTGCTAATGCTAAAATACTGGCACAGAAAAGCTTTTAAAAACAGTGTGCTTGCTCATTAGGAACTCGTACTAATAAACTTTAAAAGCTGCACAGATGCACCACATTTATTTCCTGTCAGTGAGAAACCTACAGGTTTATTAACTAGCAAGTAAAAGCTAGCTGTGAAAGTAGAAGCTATCCTCTCTGAGCAAAGTTTCTAACGTAGCATGTTAAAAAAATATCTGTGCTTGTTTTTTGGATACGAGTTCTGATGTTGTGTTCGTAAAAGCTATTATGCAAATCTCGCAAATATTCCTTCCCCCCCCTCTAGATATGTTTCCATTTTGCTAGCTTGTAACTTGACTACTTTCCTCAGGACTTTGTCAGTTTTGTCCATGTTTCCTCACTCCTGTGTGCTCCTGATTCAAAAAAAGAATCTTATATCTAAGTGGTAAATATTTCCATGGAGTAAAAATGAATCTGTCTACCTCCTGAAAAGCTACTTCTTACTGTTTTCTACATTATGTACTGAAGATTAGCAGAAAAACTGGGCTAATCAGGCTACACGGTGCTTTCAATATGGCACCCAAACTTGCTCCTCAAAGTCATGGGCTGTGTCCAAAATCACTCACTCATTCACTACTCCCTATTCACTATCTAGGGAATTCTATATAGAGGGCTTTATAGTGGCGGCACGGTGGTGTAGTGGTTAGCGCTGTCGCCTCACAGCAAGAAGGTCCTGGGTTCGAGCCCTGGGGCCGGCAAGGGCCTTTCTGTGTGGAGTTTGCATGTTCTCCCCGTGTCCATGTGGGTTTCCTCCGGGTGCTCCGGTTTCCCCCACAGTCCAAAGACATGCAGGTTAGGTTAACTGGTGACTCTAAATTGAGCGTAGGTGTGAATGTTAGTGTGAATGGTTGTCTGTGTCTATGCGTCAGCCCTGGCGACTTGTCCAGGGTGTACCCCACCTTTCGCCCGTAGTCAGCTGGGATAGGCTCCAGCTTGCCTGCGACCCTGTAGAAGGATAAAGCGGCTAGAGATAATGAGATGAGATGAGACTATATAGTGAGCTTATTGATAAAATGGGGGGGGGGGACAAAACCCAAACACACTTTCGGACACTACTCTGCCATGCCGTTATTTACATCATTACTGTCACACAATAAAAACATGCCAGATCAGTCGGCTGGTGGGTTTTGAAAATAACAAATATATGCGTGTATTTTTGTGATAAATCCATATTATACTGAGCGTATTTCCCACATTAATAAATACAAAGTGCTTTGTGTCTGCTGCATGTTTCAATTCTTTTAAATCAAGACTGAACACTTTCTTCTTCGTCGCTGCCTTTTATTAAATCCAATTTGAGGCTTTTGATTAATTCCTCGCTCTGCACTCTAACTTTTATTCTTGTATTTTATCGGTCTTATTCTATTTTAGCTTATTTTCTATTCTCGTACTATTTTTAATTGTACTTGAATGTCCGTTAATAATGCGTTTCTTCCTCCGTCCATTCACCCCAACACATGTTTTTTTTTTTCAGCGCGACCACAATGCATGATGGATGATATTGCTTAGTTAGTGACCATCGGTTGTACAGTACTTTTCACGGTGCATTGTGGGATACTATGAGTGCACTGTATTGGGTGTAATAATTCTCATTATACATTCGGACAGGACTACAAAACGCCAAACTCACTATATAGTCCACTATATAGTGAGTGATTTCGGACACAGCGTTGGTGTATTTCAAGGTTTCACAGGCACCGCGGCATACTGTATCACAAACAGGATAAAAAATAAATCTGCCAGATCCTCCTAAAACATTCAGAATGAAAAGAGAGCATCGGTAGTAATGTAGTTTTCAGAGTTTAGGAGGGGTTTTTTTGTTTAGTTTTTTTTTTTTATTTATTGAGGTTAACACTTAATATCTAAAGATAATCTACACACGGCCCTCATCAAAATCTAAATAAACCAAACAAACTAAAAGAAAAGTACAAAAAACCTAACTAGAGTATAAATATAAGTAGAGTTATAAAATACTAATTTTCTGAAATACTAAAACTAGTTAATCTTCTGCAAAACGTATCAAACAATTTGCATAATTTAAGATTATGGGGAAGACTGTTCCAGGTTTTAGCAGAGCTAAATGCAAAAGTTCGCTGATCAAATCCTTGTTTAAACTTTGGAAGAATCAAATTGAGTGCCGAATTTCGGGTTTCCTTTGCATGAATTTGGTAAAAGAGCTTAAATTTATCTCTTATGTAAGATGGACACTGCCCATTTAAAGCTTTAAACACCAGCTTTGCTTTCGCTCGTTTTACTCTCTCCTGAAAAGGAATAATGTTCAGTTTCTTAAATAGCTCTTTCGAGTGCGCATCCCAATTGGTATCCATTATAACACGAGCCGCATGTTTCTGCAAGAGTAACGATGTTTACATTTGCTGCTGATGAATCTCCCCAAACGGTTGCCCCATAGTCCAATACCAGTTGTATAACTGCATTGAAGTATGCTAGTCGTGCTTGCCTTGTCAAAAACTTTAGTCCTCATCAGCAAGCCCAGTCACTTTGAAACTTTAGCGCTTGTCTTTTCGACATGTATGGACCATGATAATGCATCGTCGAGGTGAAGGCCAAGTAGCTTAGTGCTTTTGACAGTTTCAATTGGACTACCGGCAATTGAAACTTGTAGGGAAATATTGTTACTATCCAGTTTTTGGTGTTTTGGCCCGCTGCAAACTAGCATACTCTTGGTCTTATCCGCGTTTAACGCCATTTTGTTGTTATCTGCCCATTTCTTGACAAGAGCAAGATCTCCTTCCAGGGATTATTTGATTTCATCGACACTGCGACCTGCTGCGAACTGTGTGGTATCATCAGCATAGATGTACATACTGGTCGTCATCGCATGTAGCGGAAGATCGTTGATGAAAACTATGAACAGAAGTGGTCCTAGTATTGACCCCTGGGGTACACCCAATGTTACTGGCAAAGAACTTAATAGCTTGCCTTGAACACAGACTTTCTGTCATCGGCCCTCTAAGTACGACTTAAACCAATGCACTGATGCAGCCGAGAATCCGTACACCTCCAGCTTTTTTAGTAGGACATCATGGTCAACCAGATCACTGATAGCACATGGCAACAGATTAACACAGCAGCAGTGAAGCTAACAAAGCCAATCTGACTTCGAAAATATCTCGAATAATGGCAGCAAATATCATTATAAAGCACTGTAAAAGAAAAAGACAGACATTTGACTAATTATGAATTATGGCCATTTCTTTCTATAAAGAAGTAACATTACATTCCTTTTGAAGCTTACAGTATAATGAAAAACATTAGACAGATCTGCCTGATGTATGTACAGTGGGACAAAAAAGTATTTAGTCAGCCACCAATTGTGCAAGTTCTCCCACTTAAAAAGATGAGAGAGGCCTGTAATTTTCATCATAGGTACACTTCAACTATGAGAGACAGAATGGGGGGAAAGAATCCAGGAAATCACATTGTAGGATTTTTAATGAATTAATTGGTAAATTCCTCAGTAAAATAAGTATTTGGTCACCTACAAACAAGCAAGATTTCTGGCTCTCACAGACCTGTAACTTCTTCTTTAAGAGGCTCCTCTGTCCTCCACTTGTTCCCTGTATTAATGGCACCTGTTTGAACTCGTTATCAGTATGAAAGACACCTGTCCACAACCTCAAACAGTCACACTCCAATCTCCACTATGGCCAAGACCAAAGAGCTGTCAAAGGACACCAGAAACAAAACTGTAGGCCTGCACCAGGCTGGGAAGACTGAATCTGCAATAGGTAAGCAGCTTGGTGTGAAGAAATCAACTGTGGGAGTGATTATTAGAAAATGGAAGACATACAAGACCACTGATAATCTCCCTCGATCTGGGGCTCCATGCAAGATCTCACCCCGTGGGGTCAAAATGATCACAAGAACGGTGAGCAAAAATCCCCAAACCACATGGGGGGACCTAGTGAATGACCTGCAGAGAGCTGGGACCAAAGTAACAAAGGCTACCATCAGTAACACACTACGCCGCCAGGGACTCAAATCCTTCAGTGCCAGACGTGTCCCCCTGCTTAAGCCAGTACATGTCCAGACCCATCTGAAGTTTGCTAGAGAGCATTTGGATGATCCAGAAGAGGATTGGGAGAATGTCATATGGTCAGATGAAACCAAAATAGAACATTTTGGTAAAAACTCAACTTGTCGTGTTTGGAGGAGAAAGAATGCTGAGTTGCATCCAAAGAACACCGTACCTACTGTGAAGCATGGAGGTGGAAACATCATGCTTTGGGGCTGTTTTTTCTGCAAAGGGACCAGGACGACTGATCCGTGTAAAGGAAAGAATGAATGGGGCCATGTATCATGAGACTTTGAGTGAAAACCTCCTTCCATCAGCAAGGGCATTGAAGATGAAACGTGGCTGGGTCTTTCAGCATGACAATGATCCCAAACACACCGCCCGGGCAACGAAGGAGTGGCTTCGTAAGAAGCATTTCAAGGTCCTGGAGTGGCCTAGCCAGTCTCCAGATCTCAACCCCATAGAAAATCTTTGGAGGGAGTTGAAAGTCCGTGTTGCCCAGCGACAGCCCCAAAACATCACTGCTCTAGAGGAGATCTGCATGGAGGAATGGGCCAAAATACCAGCAACAGTGTGTGAAAACCTTGTGAAGACTTGCAGAAAACGTTTGACCTCTGTCATTGCCAACAAAGGGTATATAACAAAGTATTGAGATGAACTTTTGTTATTGACCAAATACTTATTTTCCACCATAATTTGCAAATAAATTCTTTAAAAATCAGACAATGTGATTTTCTGGATTTTTTTTTCTCATTTTGTCTCTCATAGTTGAAGTGTACCTATGATGAAATTACAGGCCTCTCTCATCTTTTTAAGTGGGAGAACTTGCACAATTGGTGACTGACTAAATACTTTTTTGCCCCACTGTATATTCAGATATTTTCACTTGAATTGCAGATATACTTTTTCATTCCAGATTAAGAGAAAAAGGTCACTTCAACCAGTTAATTTCTTTAAACTCGCATTCCACATTCATGTGCCAAACACATCATGCACTATCTACATTATTTATTTATTTGTTTTTGAGAAGCTGAAAACAAAAATCCTGTTTCCTTCTCAAGTTCAATGCATTTGCGTGAAAATCTTGCAGTTCCCAGGAGAATGTGCTCTGTTTGTAAGTGCCGCCAACCTTCTCGGTTTCATGCTCTGGAGAGCTGCATGTAAACAAAATCTACCTTCTGGTATTTGTACCATAGTTAAAAAAACACTTCATCACTTGTTTGTTTTTATTTACTCAGTGTGAAGGGCCCAAAGATGTGCTGCACTTAAATGGGCTTCCATTACCACTTTCAATCATATTATTTAAACCATGCTTGTCAGAAATACAGTGGCATGCAAAAGTTTGGGCACCCTTGCTGAAAATGTCTGTTACCGTGAAAAGTTCATTTTCTGCTCACTTAACTAATCACCAAAAGGTGTAAGGGTAAAGATGACAAATTTCTTTAATATTTTCTGCAAGATTACATTTTTATTTCCATATTTCCATATTTTACAAGGGTAAAATGCCAAAAAATGAAAAGGACCTGAAGCAAAAGTTTGGGCACCTGACATGGTCAGTACTTAGTAACACCCCCTTTGGCAAGTATCACAGCTTGTAAACACTTTTTGTAGCCAGCTAATAATCTTTCAGTTCTTACCTGGGGGATTTTCACACATTCGTCCTTGCAAAAGGCTTCCAGTTCTACAAGTTTCTTGGGCTGTCTTGCGTGCACTGCTCTTTTGAGATCTATCCACAGATTTTCAATGATGTTTAGGTCAGGGGACTGTGAGGGCCAGGGCTAAACCTTCAGCTTGTGCCTCTTGAGGTATTCCATTGAAGATTTTGAGGTGTGTTTTGGGTCATCATCTTATTGTAGGACCCATCCTCTTTTTAACTTCAACTTTTTTTTTACAGATGGCCTTATGTTTGCTTCCAGAATTTGCTGGTATTTATTTGAATCCATGCTTCCTTCGACCAATGAAATGTGCCCTGTGCCACTGGCTGCAACACAACCCCAAAGCACGATCGATCCACACCCATGCTTCAGAGTTGGAGAGGTGTTCTTTTCCTGGAATTTGGCACCCTTTTTTCTCCAAACATATCTTTGCACATTGTGGCTAAAAAGTTCTATTTTGATTTCATCAGTCCACAGGACTTGTTTCCAAAATGCATCAGGCTTGCTTAGATGTTCATTTGCAAACTTCAGATGCTGAATTTTGTGGCTTGGACACAGGAAAGGTTTTCTTCTGTTGACTCTTGCATGAAGGTCATATTTGTTCAGGTGTCGCTGCATAATAAAACAGTGCACCACCACTCCAGGGCCTGCTAAATCTTTCTGAAGGTCTTTTGCAGTCAAAAAGGGGTTTTTATTTGCCTTTCTAGCAATCCAATGAATACTTCTTTCAGAAAGTTTTCTTCATCTTCCAGACCTCACCTTGATCTCCATTGTTTCTGTTAACTGCCATTTCTTAATAACATTACAATCTGAGGAAACAGCTACCTGAAAACACTTTGCTACATTCTTGTAGCCTTCCCATGCTTTTTGAGCATCAATTATTTTATTATTCAGAATGTGAGGGAGTTGCTTAGAGGAGCCCATGGCTGTTGATTTTAGGTACAAGTTTGAGGAGTCAGAGAATTTATACAGCTTTGAAATCTGCATCATCTGACCTTTCCTAACGAAGAATTTGAACAAGCCACGGCTCAATAAGCTAATTAAGGTCTGGAACCTTGGTAAAAGTTACCTGAGAACTCAAATGTATTGGGGTGCCCAAACTTCCGCCTGGTGTTCCTTTTCTTTTTTCACTCTCCAATTGTACAAAACAAAAATAATACACAAATCTTGCAGAAAACACTGAAAAGAAACATCTTGTCTTTAACTTTATGCCTTTTGGTGATCAGTTCATCTTCTGCTCACTTAACTATTCACAGTAACAGACATTTTCAGCAAGGGTGCCCAAACTTTTGCATGCCACTGTACATCACTACAGAAGCAAACCCTGTCCCTGGAGTGCTTTAATAAACAATATACTTTCCACATCTCTGCCTTGAGAGCACTTGGAGTTTAGCTAAACCCATGGGATTGCAATTGGTACAACAGTTAAAACTTATCCTTCAAATTGTGGGAACATTTTCTTTACAGTAGAGTTAACTAACCAAAACATTGCCATTATTTTCTTAACATGACAACTCAAAATATCCTACCTCTCATGCACACAGTACAATTTAGTATCTTGTGGTTTCATTAAGTTGTGTGCAGGCATACAGTGGCATGCAAAAGTTTGGGCACCCTTACTGAAAATGTCTGTTACTGTGAATAATTAAGTGAGCAGAAGATGAACTGATCACCAAAAGGCATAAAGGTAAAGATGACATTTCTTTTCAGCATTTTCTGCAAGATTTGTGTATTATTTTTGTTTTGTACAATTGGAGAGTGAAAAAAGAAAAGGAACACCAGGTGAAAGTTTGGGCACCCCAATACATTTGAGTTCTCAAGTAACTTTTACCAAGGTTCCAGACCTTAATTTGCTTATTGAGCCATGGCTTGTTCAAATTCTTCATTAGGAAAGGTCAGATGATGCAGATTTCAAAGCTGTATAAATTCTCTGACTCCTCAAACTTGTCCCTAAAATCAACAGCCATGGGCTCCTCTAAGCAACTCCCTCGCATTCTGAATAATAAAATAATTGATGCTCACAAAGCAGGAGAAGGCTACAAGAATGTAGTAAAGTGTTTTCAGGTCGCTGTTTCCTCAGATTGTAATGTTATTAAGAAATGGCAGTTAACAGAAACAGTGGAGATCAAGGTGAGGTCTGGAAGATGAAGAAAACTTTCTGAAAGAACTGCTCATTGGATTGCTAGAAAGGCAAATAAAAACCCCTGTTTGACTGCAAAAGGCCTTCAGAAAGATTTAGCAGACCCTGGGGTGGTGGTGCACTGTTCTACTATGCAGTGAACCTGAACAAATATGACCTTCATGCAAGAGTCATCAGAAGAAAACTGTTCCTGCATCCTAGCCACAAAAATTCAGCATCTGAAATTTGCAAATGAACATCTAAATAAGCCTGATGCATTTTGGAAACAAGTCCTGTGGACTGATGAAATCAAAATAGAACTTTTTAGCCACAATATGCAAAGGTATGTTTGGAGAAAAAAGGGTGCCAAATTCCAGGAAAAGAACACTTCTCCAACTCTGAAGCATGGGTATGGATCCATCATGCTTTGGAGTTGTGTTGCAGCCAGTGGCACAGGGCACATTTCATTGGTCGAGGGAAGCATGGATTCAAATAAATACCAGCAAATTCTGGAAACAAACATCACACCATCTGTAAAAAAAAATTGAAGTTAAAAAGAGGACCTACAATAAGACGATGATCCAAAACACACCTCAAAATCTTCAATGGAATACCTCAAGAGGCCCAAGCTGAAGGTTTTGCTCTGACCCTCACAGTCCCCTGACCTAAGCATCATTGAAAATCTGTGGATAGATCTCAAAAGAGCAGTGCACGCAAGACAGCCCAAGAAACTTGTAGAACTGGAAGCCTTTTGCAAGGATGGATGTGTGAAAATCCCCCAGGTAAGAACTGAAAGATTATTAGCTGGCTACAAAAAGTGTTTACAAGCTGTGATACTTGCCAAAGGGGGTGCTACTAGGTACTAACCATGCAGGGTGCCCAAACTTTTGCTTCGGGCCCTTTTCCTTTTTTGTCATTTTGAAAATGTAAAACATGAAAATAAAAAATTGTTTTTGCTTAAAACATAAAGGGAATGAGTCATCTTAAACTTATGCCTTTTGGAGATCATTTCATCTTCAACTTGCTTAACTGTTCACAGTAACAGCAATATTGACCAGGGGTGCCCAAACTTTTGCATACCACTGTAACTGTTGGCATGCAAAATTAAAAATATTGTATTAAGATGTGCTGGATCAAGTGCTATTTTATAAGTAGCTGAATAATAAGTGTTGAAGCGATACTATGAAACTAAACATCTGCAGTGATTCATGTGATCATTATGACTAGGACTGAAGGTAAGTGATTTTGTTGTGTGGTGCTCTTGATGAAGTTGAAAAACCTCAACCCAGACGTTTCTCTTGGACAGCTTCTTCTCACTACATACCTGACTCTGAATATGAGGAAATTTTTGTTGCATAAATATTGGCGTAACTTTTGAATTTAAATTACAGATTCTGCACATGGCCTTTAGTGCTTTCCTCCAAGTCCAAGCAAGTTCACTTGCTCTGTATTGTTTCATGAGCAGCACTTTGAAATATGTGGTATCTTCATATACTTGGGGGAAACGTGTTACCAACATCAACACAACATCACAATCAACCATCATATTTTCAGATTATTACAATTTCTAAAAATTTGAATAGAATGGGAAAGAGTTGTCTTTCCATCCATGTTTGATGGCAAAACATCAATGACTCAAATCATGATGAAGGCTAATCATGATGAGCACAGCCATATTTCTGCTTTAATGCTAATAGATTCTTCGTAGCTACATGGCATGTTGGTGTGTATTGCTAAGTACCAGTGACCATTTATTCCTCACTTGCATGAAAAAGGAAGTCTGTAGATGGAGAAGGCCTTGAAGAAATGCTACAGAAACAATTTTTCATCCTAGCAATTGGTCAAGCACAAACTTATACCATGAATTGCACTTGAAGTTAGTAAAGCACTGATAGAACATTCATAATCCACAAACAAAGCATCAAAGCCTCATGATACTTAATGTGAAGAGGACATCTGTGAGGGTTGCTTGAAGACAAAACTAAGCTCTCGCACTCTGTGTGGTTTTGCATATGAGTGCTCTGGTATCACAGATGGTATTATTAACATTTCATGACGTTTTTTTTTCCCCTCCTAGAACTGCCACCTTATTGTGGTGGAGGGGTTTGTGTGCTTGAATGATCCTAGGAGCTATGTTGTCGGGGGCATTATGCCCCTGTTAGGGTTTCCCAAGGCAGACAGGTCCTAGGTGACAGGCCAGACCAAGAGCAGTTCACCAAAAACCCCCTATGGAGAAAAAATTCAGGACCGTGACGTCGCCCGGTAGGACGCAGCCGGGGCCCCACCCTGGAGCCAGGCCCGGGGTTGGGGCTCGTATGCGAGCGCTTGGTGGCCGGGCCTTTGCCCATGGGGCCCGGCCGGGCTCAGCCCGAAGAGGTGACGTGGGCCCGACCTCCTGTGGGTTCACCACCCACAGAGGTAGCAGTAGGGGTTTGGTGCAGTGTGGATTGGGTGGCAGTCGAAGGCAGGGGCCTCGATGACCTGATCCCCAGACACAGCGGCTGGCTGTTGGGACATGGAATGTCACTTCGCTGGGGGGGAAAGAGCCTGAGCTTGTGCGGGAGGTTGAGAGGTACCGGCTAGAGATAATCGGGCTCACCTCCACGCCAGAGATGGGGGGACTCGAGTCCATGACTTGACTCGAGTCCGACTCGAGTCGCCAGATTTGTGACTTGTGACTTACTTGATCAATATTAAGAAAAGACTTGACTTGACTTTGACTTGCTTTTCCTGACCTGCGACTTGACTTGACTTGAGTCATGTGACTTGACAAGTCACATTACAAAAACCTGTCTGGTTAAAACATGCCTTGTTAAAAATAAATAAATAAATAAATTATTAGATCGATATTGCTTAATTGTGCGCGGGTGTTCCTGGCCTGCTGCATATCAGCAAACCTGGCAACCCCACTTCCTCCCAACGCAACATGCAGGCATGAGCGATCAGATGGAGAGATGGCGAGCTCTTCGACCAACACCATCCCGAAAATTATACATTATGGATTCAAAGACTATTGGACAACACAAAATAAAAGAGGAGCGACATGCAACATCTGCGATGCTAAAGTTTCTGATACTGCAAGCACTACATCAAATTTCATCAGACATTTCAGGACAGCTCATAGAGAAAGGTGAGTAACGATGTGACTTTTGCTGCTTGGCTGCTAACATCTGAGACTTCTACAACAGAGACTACTAGGCTATAGTGGCTTGATACGTTAATATTTTAATATTAGCTAAAAAAAACAAAACATACCGTAGAATGCGAAATAGCTGCAAGCAGTGCTAACGTTATGACTAACGGTTAGTGCTAGCAGCGTCTGAAAACAATGTTCTGGTGTTACAGCTAACTTAGTTAGCACTAACGTTAGCGCTGTTTGCAACTATTTAGTCTACTACTTTGTGTTTTTTAGCTAATATTAAAATTTGGCAGTTTGGTGATTAAGCTCATTAATGTAAACACGTATGGTCAAAGAAAGAGCTAGTTGAGGCACGAGATTAAATTTAACATAACGTAAGGACAAGAGGGGAAGAAAAACAACTGCAAACAAAATTTGAACGATGCATTTGCACAGAGACGGTTGGACTTTGATTTGCATCCCTGAGCTTAAACATCAAAACTGGCTAGTCATGAATGTAGTCCTTTGCACAGGGAGCACTGGCGTGCACATGCGCGCTTACATTTCTCCAGTTGGAAACCTGCGAGCTCTTTCAGGGTGAAAAAAAAAAAAACCAGCCCAGCACGCAGTTGCGCACTTCTTGTTCAGACAAATGATTTCGTTTTATCAGCAAACCCAGAGGATTTCACACACTGCTCAAATGTAACGAGTAACGACTGTATGGTACTTCAGTAACTAATGATGTTAAGTAAATTGGAACTGCAATGTGTTATGTTCCTATGTTCCATCCTGACAAAATGTTTAGATATGAAGAGTACCTTCGCTCAAAAGCAGCTCCAACGACAGACTCAAGTCAGCCACCAATCTCCCAGTTCATCACAAGTAACAAGCAACACTACACTTCTAGCCATCCCCAGCAGAACGCCATCACACGTTCAATACTTTCAGACCTGGTTATTGATTGCAACTTACCATTGTCCATCATAGAACACCCAAGTTTCCGGCGCTTCATGTCTATTGTTGACACAAGGTACAACCCTGTAAGCCGAAGAACTCTTACTTCAAAACTGGATGATGTAGTGCTGGAAAAGCAGACAAAACTAAAGAACAGTCTTGCAAATGCTGAAAATCTGTCAGTCACAGTTGACATATGGTCAGATCGGAAAATGCGGGGCTTCCTAGGAGTTACTGCTCACTGGTTGGATATTGGAGAAGGTGGACTAGTCCTGAAATCTGCTTTGCTGGCTTGTAATAGGTTCAGCAGTTCCCATACAGGGGAAAGAATATGTGAGGAATTTGGCAGCATGTGGGTCATACATGATGTTTTGGTCCCTGACAACACTAAGGAGGAGGTGTCAAAGATGATCAAAGGTATGTTACAGCTTTATTGTAAATACATATCAAGTTAATCCATATATAAAAATATTGTGGTATATACATTATCATATTACTTGGTGATTGAGTGATATTGTTTTTGCTTTTGCTCAAGACTTGATTCTGGAAGAAGCAGTGAAAGTCACTCCAACGAACCCACGCATAGAAGAGGAAGAAGAGGCCCAGGCGACAGAGCCGCAGTCAAGCCTCTTTGCATCCTACCAGAACAAGAGACAAAAGAAGGACTCTGCGTCAACACCTCATATGCAGCTCACACACTTCCTGGACATTTGTAGTGGACAGGACTGTCTCCACTTCTGGGCACTGAACAGGCACACCCTTCCTTCTCTCTTCAAGGTTGTGGTAAGACTGTTGCATATCCCTGCATCCAGTGCCCCGGTTGAACGTGTGTTTAGCCATGGTGGTGTGATCATGAGACCCCATCGGTCGCAACTCAGTGCAAGGGTTTTAACTAGTTTGGTTTTTTGCAAGTGTAATGGCCACTGGTAATGGCTCACAACTCAAGATATTCTGATGCTTTGTTACTGTAGGCTCACATTGTTTTTCACATTGCTCTCTCTCTCTCTCTCTATCTCACACACACACACTCTCTCACACACACACACACACACACACACACACACTTGTTGAATTAAGCACATTGTTCTTCAACTGTTCCTATGTTTCTTTTTATATACAGTATGTGATAATTGCCACAGATACCCGATCACAAAATGAGCAATCCAGTATTTCAGTGTGTGCACATTTAGCTACAGTGCTTCACTCATTCACACACACACACACACACACAGAGGGAAAAACAACTGTTGTCTTCTGACTCAGGATAACAGATTTTCATATTATTATTAATGTATTATCATACATTGTTTAATTTCACATACAGTAATGAGATTATTTCATGTGGTGTAAGTAATAAAAATCTGTTTTAGATTCATTCATTTTCAGCTGATTCATTAACTCATTAGTGTGCATAAAAAAGATGGTTTTGGTTTGGTGAATACAGACATTTGAAAAACTAATGACTTGACTCGTGACTCGACTTGACTTGCTTGACTTAAGCTCTGCTTGGACTTGACTTACTTGATCCTCCTATAGAGATGACTTGGACTTACTTGAGACTTGAGGGCTAAGACTTGTGACTTACTTGAGACTTGCATGTATGGGACTTACTCCCATCTCTGCTCCACGCACAGCTTGGGCTCTGGAACCCAGCTCCTCGAGAGGGGCTGGACTTTCCACTTCTCTGGAGTCGCCCGTGGTGAGCGGCGGCGGGCTGGTGTGGGCTTGCTTATAGCTCCCCAGCTCAGCCGCCATGTGTTGGAGTTTACCCCAGTGAACGAGAGGGTCGCCTCTCTGCGCCTTCGGATTGGGGAGAGGGCTCTTGCTGTTGTTTGTGCCTACGGGCCAAATAGCAGTATAGAGTATCCGGCCTTCTTGGAGTCCCTGGGAGAGGTACTGAGGGGTGCTCAGACTGGGGACTCCATTGTGCTACTGGGGGACTTCAATGCTCACGTGGGCGACGACAGTGACACCTGGAGGGGCGTGGTTGGGAGGAACGGCCTCCCCGATCTGAACCCGAGTGGTGTTTTGTTATTGGACTTCTGTGCTAGTCACGGTTTGTCCATAACGAACACCATGTTCGAGCATAGGGGTGTCCATAAGTGCACGTGGCACCAGGACACCTTAGGTCGGAGGTCGATGATCGACTTTGTAGTCGTTTCATCTGATCTCCGGCCCTATGTCTTGGACACTCGGGTGAAGAGAGGGGCTGAGCTGTCAACTGATCACCACCTGGTGGTGAGTTGGATCCGCTGGCGGAGGAGGAAGCTGGACAGACCTGGCAGGCCCAAACGTATGGTGAGGGTCTGCTGGGAACGTCTGGCCGAGCACTGTTGGGGAGGTCTTTAACTCCCACCTCCGGGAGAGCTTTTCCCAGCTTCTGAGGGAGGCGGGGGACATTGAGTCTGAGTGGACCATGTTCTCTACCTCCATTGTGGACGCAGCTGTTCAGAGCTGTGGCTGCAAGGTCTCCAGTGCCTGTCGTGGCGGCAATCCCTGAACCCGGTGGTGGACACCGGAAGTAAGGGATGCCGTCAAGCTGAAGAAGGAGTCCTATCAGGCCATGTTGACCTCCGGGACTCCTGAGGCAGCTGGCAGGTATCGGCAGGCCAGGCGTGCTGCAGCTCGGGCAGTTGCGAAGGCAAAAACTCGGAACTGGGAGGAGTTCGGGGAGGCCATGGAGAAGGACTATCGGTCGGCCTCGAAGAAATTCTGGCAAACCATCCGGCGCCTCAGGAGGGGGAAGCAGTACTCTGCCAACACTGTTTACAGTGCGGGTGGGGAGCTGTTGACCTCGACTGGGGACATTGTCGGGCGGTGGAAGGAATACTTTGAGGATCTCCTCAATCCCACCATCATGTCTTCCACTGAGGAGACTGAGGCTGATGACTCAGAGGTGGACTCGTCCATTACCCAAGCCAAAGTCACTGAGGTGGTTTGCAAGCTCCTCGGTGGCAAGGCACCGGGGGTGGATGAGATCCGCCCTGAGTATCTCAAGTCTCTGGATGTTGTGGGGCTGTCTTGGTTGACACGCCTCTGCAACATCGTGTGGCGGTCAGGGACAGTGCCTCTGGAGTGGCAGACTGGGGTGGTGGTCCCTCTTTTTAAGAAAGGGGACCGGAGAGTGTGCTCCAATTATAGGGGAATCACACTTCTCAGCCTCCCAGGGAAAGTTTACTCCAGGGTATTGGAGAGGAGAATTCGACCAATAGTCGAACCTTGGATCCAGAAGGAACAATGCGGTTTTCGTCCTGGTCGCGGAACACTGGACCAGCTCTATACCCTTCATAGGGTGCTCGAGGGTTCATGGGAGTTTGCCCAACCAGTCCACATGTGCTTTGTGGATCTGGAGAAGGCATTCGACCGTGTCCCCCGTGGTATTCTGTGGGGGGTGCTTCGGGAGTATGGGGTTCGGGGTTCTTTGCTAAGGGCTGTCTGGTCCCTGTACGAATGGAGCAGGAGTCTGGTTCGCATTGCCAGCAGTAAGTCAGACCTGTTCCCAGTGCATGTTGGACTCCGGCAGGGCTGCCCTTTGTCACCGGTTCTGTTCATAATTTTTATGGACAGAATTTCTAGGCGCAGCCAGGGGCCGGAAGGAATCCTGTTTGGGAACCACAGGATTTCATCTCTGCTTTTTGCGGATGATGTTGTCCTGTTGGCTTCTTCAAACCAGGACCTTCAGCATGCACTGGGGCGGTTTGCAGTCGAGTGTGAAGCGGCTGGGATGAGAATCAGCACCTCCACGTCCGAGGCCATGGTTCTCGACCGGAAAAGGGTGGCTTGCCCTTTCTGGGTTGGTGGAGAAGTCCTGCCTCAAGTGGAGGAGTTTAAGTATCTCGGGATCTTGTTCACGAGTGAGGGAAGGATGGAGCGTGAGATCGACAGGCAGATCGGTGCAGCCTCCGCAGTGATGCGGTCGCTTTACCGGTCCGTCGTGGTGAAGAAGGAGCTGAGCCAAAAGGCGAAGCTCTCAATTTACCGGTCGATCTACGTTCCGACTCTCACCTATGGTCATGAGCTTTGGGTAATGACAGAAAGAACAAGATCGCGGATACAAGCGGCCGAAATGAGTTTCCTTCGCAGGGTGGCTGGGCGCTCCCTTAGAGATAGGGTGAGAAGCACAGTCACTCGGGAGGAGCTTGGAGTAGAGCCGCTGCTCCTCCACATTGAGAGGAACCAGCTGAGGTGGCTTGGGCATCTTTTTCGGATGCCTCCTGGACGCCTCCCTGGGGAGGTGTTCCAGGCATGTCCCCCCGGGAGGAGGCCCCGGGGAAGACCCAGGACACGCTGGAGGGACTATGTCTCTCGGCTGGCCTGGGAACGCCTCGGTGTTCTTCCCGAGGAGCTGGCCGAGGTGTCTGGGGAAAGGGAAGTTTGGGCTTCCGTGCTTAGACTGCTGCCTCCGTGACCCGGTCCCGGATAAGCGGAAGAAGACCAGACGAGACATTTTTCACAACTTTTGAACATTGCAGCTACTCAAAGGTCATCCATCTTGGCTGGGGTACAGCTCATTTTTAATAACCATGACAATGTCCCTGTGCACAAAGCAAACTCCACGAAGACATGGTTTGCCAAGTTTTGAGTAGAACTTGAGTGTCCTGCACAGAGCCTTGACCTCAACCACACTGGACACCTTTGAGATGAACTGGAACACCGATTGCACTCCAGGCCTCTTCGCCCAACATCAGTGCCTGACCATACTAATTCTCTTGCACCTGAAAGGACAAATTCAACAGGAACTACAACAACGTTCCAAAAATCAGTGGAAAACCTTCCCAGAAAAGTGGAGCTTATCATAACGGGGGGGTCTTTTTGCTAAACCTGGCCTCCTTATACAGTATTATTACCAACATCTCTGCTTGTAATTTCACAGAACATGCTAACTTTTTTATTTCTGCTATACTGTGTCAGTGTTTTAGAGACAGTACTTTGCTGCTCTAAGTAAAACTTAAAAAAAAAAAATTTCTGCACTCCTAAGAAGTAATTACAATGTTTCTCAAAACTTTCAGGGCATAGGGAGTTGGATTTTTAACTCAAAGAACCTACCTAATAATCTGTTCTCTCTTTTTCGATGCTGAGCTCTACATGTATTCCCAATGCCTTTTTCTACTGCTGCGGCTTATCTCACCCTCCGGATCTGCCCGATTCAACCTGATACTCTTCTTCTGCTTGGGGCTTTCTGCTCTTGTGACTCTTGTGACTTTCTGCTGCTTTCAAAGGCTCCATGTGTATATCTTAAATATTGTCTCCAAAACCAGTTAACAGCCAAATCTCACCATTGCTTCAGTGGAAAATCTGACTTGGATATTGTAGAGTCATCGTTAAGAACTCCTGCTGTAAGCACACAGACTATGAAGCTCATAGTAAGCAACCTTTCAGTATATTTATTACTGTTTGGCTTTATAGTATACAGCTGTGCAAGAGTAATGATTTATATTCCCCCTGTCACCAAGACGACAACAGGTTCCCTTTTGACTCTGGTTCTTCTTAAGGTTTCTTTCTCATGTCATCTCAGGCAGTTTTTACTCACCCTTTCAGCTCTTGAAACAACAGAACATCCTCAAACAAGGATAATCAAAACTTGCCAATAAATAATACCTAAGAGGTTTCCAGATATTCTCTCGACAGGCCTCTGTGTGTATGGTGTTGTATTGGACTTAAATGTAGTGTCTATTTTGTACCAACGTCACTACTCATGCATGTGAAGAAGAAGCCCAAGAGTGAGAGAGGCAAGTCTGAAGGCTTCTCTGTGAAAAAGCTCTTGTTGTTCCTTGGAGGAAGATCACTAATGCCCATCAAAGACAAAAACCATATGTCAAGCTCCACCAACCACGATTCCCCTCCAAAAAAAGGACAAGTGTTTCAATTATCAGTGCCTGCTGGCACTCCCAACTGCCAGGGGGAGAGAAAAAAAGACAGAGAGAAGACAGGGAGAAAGAAGACAATACTATTAACAGTTTGTCTTTCCTCCTTGGCAGCACTGCACTGTGTGATGGGAACTTCAGCAGAAAGGGGAAAATAATTGGGTTAGAACAGAGTGGTCCAATTTTCAAGACTAATCATTATTACTCTATGATCCTTGAATGGGGACACGATGGTGCACTGGTTGCTGTGAACCTTCTTGCTGTTACCTCACAGCAAGAAGGTTCTGGGTTTGAACCTTGTGGCTGATTGAGGGCTTTCTGTGCAATGTTTGCATGTTCTCCCTGTGTGTCTGTGGGTTTCCTCTGGGTGCCCCAGAAAAAAAGTCCAAAGACATGCGGATTAGGATCAACTGGCTGTGATAGATTGGCAACCCTCCCAGGGTGTACCCTCCCTCTCGCCCGAAATCAGCTGGTATTGGCTCTAGCTTCCCTTGTGACTCTGAAAGATAAGAGGTACAGATAACAGATGGATGGACAGATCCTTTAATGATAAAGTTGTGATTAAAGAAACAGACTAAGCTTTGCTCAAGTCATCAATCAGCATGAGCCAGAAATTAGCTCATGCCCAAAATGGGTTTGCATCAACCCAAACATTCTTCAATGTGAGCTTCAGGTAGGAATTGATCACTATCTGAGATACAGTCATACATATTTCCTGTAGTTCTTGGCTAGTACCACAGTTAAACTTAGCCAACATCTACCAAAGCGTTATCACTATCACATTATTACTTTGTGAATTTGATCACAGTATGGGTGTTGGTGCCAGATGGACTGGTTTGAGTATTTCAGAAATTGCTGATCTCCTGCTGGGCTGCCAACTCTCACGCAATGAGCATGAGACACACGCATTTGACTGTCTTCACATGCTCACACGCCATACCTCCGATTTCTCACGCTAGAAAAAAATCTAGTTTATCTATCTCATCTAGGCTACCCATTGCGTCGCGCCAACCACTTGCGATCGATCAATTATGTCTTACGCACGGCTAAACAGGCAGAGAGGTGTTCCCTTCTGTACACACTCCCCTATGGTAGGTGGCGCATCTAATGATGCTGCACTCGCCGGAAGTTGCCGGTAGGATAATTGCCTACCATCAATTTAGAGGAAGAGGAGGGAGAAGAAGGTATCCGAGTTGAAGACGAGTGTCTCAGACAGGTTTGTACATATGCATGCCAATGTGTGGCGTTACTGGCGTAATTATGAACTTATATAAAGTTTCTTAATTGTTTTAGCCTATAAGTGTTGTGAGAATATTTAATGCCATATCGAGAGCTGTGTACTAGGCATGCTAAATCATTATAGGCCTACTGCCGTGCCACAGCTTCTATCTTCCTCAACAAGCAGCACGGGAGAGCACCTCCTTAGCACACGTTTATTAAGGCGCATTTTTAGTTTGTTTACTGTATGTTATCATACTTTATGACTTTATTTGAAGCCATACTGGAAATGTTGTAAAATAAGTAAGAGATAATATTACAAATGCAAGAAGAGCCATTAGCCACCATACCTATTGTTTATTTACAGGGTATTTATTTTTAATTATTTATGATGTATGTAATTGCTCAGTTAAAGTAAATAAAGCATGGTCACCTGTAATATCAAAGAACTTGAACTTGTTGTAAATAATTAAAAAAAAGACAGAGAACAATATACTGAGGAGACAGGGTTTCAAAGAGGGCAAGACAGGTAGAGAATATTTGTCAGATAACAGGCCCTGACGAATGCTCTATTACTAATAAGAAACATAGATAAGAAATAAATTAATAAGAAATATATTAATATAGCTTATTTAAGTATGACCAAAATTTTTAAGCCCAACTTTGTGTGCACATTCCCACCAATGGCCAAGGTTCAGCTTTTTGTGTTTCAATACTGTTCAAACTTAATCATTTTAATGTTTCTTGTAGCACATGCACATTTTGCTTACTGTTTAAGCATTTTATTTGTTCTTTTGCTGTTGATATTTTTCCCCATGCCAATCTTCTGCTGAACCCAGTGGTGGGGAAAGCCCTTAAATGCATAATGAATAGTCAGTGAGGGACAATCTTATTTTTGCAACAGTTATTAAAAACTTAATATTTAGTTTCAATTCAGAAGGTGTTTAGGCTTAGCTGATGAAATATTTTCAAACATGAACTTGCCTTTAAATCTGAAACACAGGTCTATAGGGCTACAGGAACATTGGCAGTTATCTGTAGTTTTCTAGTGTGGGGGCTTTTAAGCCAAAACTTGGTGCTTTTGTTGGCCACAAGCTGACGGCCTGGCAAGTCAGGGTGTGTAAGAATGTAGGTATGGCACAGCAGGCCACTCCAAAAATTCACCAGAATGCAGGAACATCTACTAAATCCAAAATCTCAACCCCCCCCCCCCCCCCATTGTCCATCTCCAGCTGGACGACCCACAAACAAAACACCAGAATGCAGGGGGACAAGTGAATATCAAACTGAATACAAAATTCCCACTTACTGCGTGGTGTGCGGAAAAATATTGCCGTCGACCCCCCCCCCCCCCCCCCCAAAAAAAAAAAAAAAACTCACTCCAAGGAATTTTGAAAAGTTGGCAGCCCTGTCTCCTGAGATTCACACAGAAAAAACAGTCTCGAGAGTATACATAGAATGGTGCGGGGGAAAAATATATTAAGTGAGTGACAGTTCTGTGGGTGGAAACAAACACCTTGTTGATAAGAGAGGTCAGAGGAAAATGGCCAGATTAGTTTGAGCTGCCAGGAAGGATATAGTAACTCACAGCAACTCTTTACCACAGTGTTGAGCAGAAAAGCATCTCAGCACGCACAAAACATTGAACCTTCTGGTGGATGTGCTACAACAGAAGAAGACCACACTGGGTTACACTCCCATCAGCCAAGAACAGATACGGTACCTGAGCCTTTCATGAACATAGACTCAGCCATACTAGAAAGTTGAAGATTAGGGGGGAAAAATCACTTGGTCTTTTTCCAGTCTTCAACTGTGTAGTAAAGTCTTTACAATGCTAAAACTTTACTTTTGGTTGAGATGCATGCAAATGAGATCTTTATATAACCCCTTCAGACATAATGTGTACAATTGTACAACCCCGATTCCAAAAAAGTTGGGACAAAGTACAAACTGTAAATAAAAATGGAATGCAATGATGTGGAAGTTTCAAAATTCCATATTTTATTCAGAATAGAACATAGATGACATATCAAATGTTTAAACTGAGAAAATGTATCATTTAAAGAGAAAAATTAGGTGATTTTAAATTTCATGACAACAACACATCTCAAAAAAGTTGGGACAAGGCCATGTTTACCACTGTGAGACATCCCCTTTTCTCTTTACAACAGTCTGTAAACATCTGGGGACTGAGGAGACAAGTTGCTCAAGTTTAGGGATAGGAATGTTAACCCATTCTTGTCTAATGTAGGATTCTAGTTGCTCAACTGTCTTAGGTCTTCTTGGTCGTATCTTCCGTTTTATGATGCGCCAAATGTTTTCTATGGGTGAAAGATCTGGACTGCAGGCTGGCCAGTTCAGTACCCGGACCCTTCTTCTACGCAGCCATGATGCTGTAATTGATGCAGTATGTGGTTTGGCATTGTCATGTTGGAAAATGCAAGGTCTTCCCTGAAAGAGACGTCGTCTGGATGGGAGCATATGTTGCTCTAGAACCTGGATATACCTTTCAGCATTGATGGTGTCTTTCCAGATGTGTAAGCTGCCCATGCCACATGCACTAATGCAACCCCATACCATCAGAGATGCAGGCTTCTGAACTGAGCGCTGATAACAACTTGGGTCGTCCTTCTCCTCTTTAGTCCGAATGACACGGCGTCCCTGATTTCCATAAAGAACTTCAAATTTTGATTCATCTGACCACAGAACAGTTTTCCACTTTGCCACAGTCCATTTTAAATGAGCCTTGGCCCAGAGAAGACGTCTGCGCTTCTGGATCATGTTTAGATACGGCTTCTTCTTTGAACTATAGAGTTTTAGCTGGCAACGGCGGATGGCACGGTGAATTGTGTTCACAGATAATGTTCTCTGGAAATATTCCTGAGCCCATTTTGTGATTTCCAATACAGAAGCATGCCTGTATGTGATGCAGTGCCGTCTAAGGGCCCGAAGATCACAGCCACCCAGTATGGTTTTCCGGCCTCGACCCTTACACACAGAGATTCTTCCAGATTCTCTGAACCTTTTGATGATATTATGCACTGTAGATGATGATATGTTCAAACTCTTTGCAATTTTACACTGTCGAACTCCTTTCTGATATTGCTCCACTATTTGTCGGTGCAGAATTAGGGGGATTGGTGATCCTCTTCCCATCTTTACTTCTGAGAGCCGCTGCCACTCCAAGATGCTCTTTTTATACCCAGTCATGTTAATGACCTATTGCCAATTGACCTAATGAGTTGCAATTTGGTCCTCCAGCTGCTCCTTTTTTTGTACCTTTAACTTTTCCAGCCTCTTATTGCCCCTGTCCCAACTTTTTTGAGATGTGTTGCTGTCATGAAATTTCAAATGAGCCAATATTTGGCATGAAATTTCAAAATGTCTCACTTTCGACATTTGATATGTTGTCTATGTTCTATTGTGAATACAATATCAGTTTTTGAGATTTGTAAATTATTGCATTCCGTTTTTATTTACAATTTGTACTTTGTCCCAACTTTTTTGGAATTGGGGTTGTACACATGAAGTTCCATAGCATTTTTCCTTGTGTCGGAAGGGGTTATAAGAACATTTTAAAACTTCACCATATAAGGGTTTTTCCCAAGCCACTGCACATTTAGCCAGTCCTGATACCTGTACTGATTTTATTCAGGGTTCATTGTCTTTAAATAATGCATGACTATGTTATTAATGCATTAATGTTGGCTGTGATTAAACACTCTGTCTTTCATCAAAGGTAATAAAGCAGACTTGATTTGCATCCAACTACTGAATCAATAATCCAGAATTCAATGCTAGTGTAAAGATGCCAGGTGATGGTTCCAGACATTGCTTATATCTAACTGTTTTATGGTTAGTAGTGAGAGTTGAACACCAGCCTTCCAGTCACTAGGAAAGATCTTTAACTGAGCTCACCACCAACTTTGCCCATAATACATACTATACATATAAGCATCATAGCAGCCCTCAGACTCCAATATTTTAATCAGAAACTTCTCACACTGCCAGAACAAGAGCATCGGCTGTCTTTAATCATAGTGGCATAAAGTCAAGTGACTGATGAGCATTATGTTATGCATTCTCAACTCATGACAAAGAGTTTAAAGCTGGCTTTAGGGGTCCCATTTTCTTGTTTTCTTTTGGCTCATAAGACTGAGACTTGAGAGTTCAGGTAAAACTTCACCTAGACACGTGTCTTTTCACACAGAGCATTGTTACCAATTAAGTGAATTTAAATCATGCAAAAACTGGATGTCTGTTTTCAAATGTCTCTTGAAGGGCTGGAGGACTCAAGTCTGGTCTTGGAACGTCTTGAGACATTTTGTGTACTGACCTGTATTTGTCTTCGACTTACTGGTATTTATGGCAAGTTGGACTTGTCATGACACAATGCATGAATTAAGCCATGTTTACATAAAGCCTTGGAAAGGATTTGATGGGTTTTGGTCAATCTTGACTGTTTTGCTTTCTTTTGGACTTGATCTTGACTTGGCATTGACTGCCTTAAGACTAGTTCTTGACTCAGTTTTGATTAATCCTGGTCTTGGACTTGACAACAGAGGTCTCATCTCCAGCCCTAGTCTCCTGTATCACTCTAGCAAGGCGTCAAAATCAGAAATGCTCCAGTTGTAGATGTTAACACCTCAATGCTTGTTAATGAACAGAAGTGATTGCTAGCCAGGGCGGCACGGTGGTGTAGTGGTTAGCGCTGTCGCCTCACAGCAAGAAGGTCCTGGGTTCGAGCCCCGTGGCCGGCGAGGGCCTTTTTGTGCGGAGTTTGCATGTTCTCCCCGTGTCCGCGTGGGTTTCCTCCGGGTGCTCCGGTTTCCCCCACAGTCCAAAGACATGCAGGTTAGGTTAACTGGTGACTCTAAATTGACCGTAGGTGTGAATGTGAGTGTGAATGGTTGTCTGTGTCTATGTGTCAGCCCTGTGATGACCTGGCGACTTGTCCAGGGTGTACCCCGCCTTTCGCCCGTAGTCAGCTGGGATAGGCTCCAGCTTGCCTGCGACCCTGTAGAACAGGATAAAGCAGCTAGAGATAATGAGATGAGATGAGATTGCTAGCCAACATAAACATGCGGTTAAAGAATGAAAAATATATGCATGCAAATTGTGCATGAAAATGAAAATGCTTGTAACTAGATGGGCCACATTGCAGTTTCTTCAAGGATTGGGTTCACTGACTTTGTCGTAAGCACCACCTTTTTCCTCGAACAAAACCAATCCCACCCATATCCCTTTGTTGCTTCTTAACATGTCTCAATTCTGACTCCTAATATTATTTCCATCATGTGCACATGGCATACTACGTAATGATTAGCATAAAGTTGAAGCTTCCTTCTAATTTTCCCCGTGTAAACAACTGATTAAAAAGAATATGACATTTAAATTGGGGTGTATTAATAAAAAAGAAAATAAAATATAGCAGAAATGTCATGGACAGTCCAACAAAAAGATAATGGTGGTGAGACAGAGAACCAGTTAACACTAGCTCAGATAGCACACCTACTGCACTGATGGTCCATCAGAGGTATGACCAGTGGGCCTTCGTCGGGCTGATGTCAGCAAGCCAATAAAGAAAAAAAAAGGATGCAGATATTCACTTTAACTGGTCTCATATATTTTTTAAATTCTAAATTATTCAATTATAACAGCAGGGTAGTATTGTAACTTTTTATTTTCAGAATCTGCAGAATATTTTCAGAATCCGGCAGCCCATTAGCGACAAACACATCTGGTGGTCCATTATCGGACGACCAGCGGCTCGCAGGTGGCAGGACACGCGAGAGTAATGAGATCTCGTTTTTTTTCCCTTTATTGGCTTGCCGACGTCAGCCCGACGAAGGCCCACTGGTCATACCTCTGATGGACCGTCAGTGCAGCCGATGGTGGGCCAACATTGGGCTGATGTAGGTGTGCTATCTGGGAGACATACGGTATTGTCTTCAAGAGACAGAATAATTCCAAATGTGATGGAGTAATCTTTAAACAAAAATGTTAATAAGCAGTAAAGCGAAGTTGCCACCGATTAACATGTAATGTAATTTGCATAATGCTATTGCCATGCTCTCAGAGGCTGCTCATGATTAGCAAAATTAGCATGCAAATCGGTCAAATTGTTCCTTTAATCTAAATTTTTTTTAATAAAACAAGGTTTACTTTGCATACACGATGTAAAATTAATTTTAACAATAGTAACACTCCAAAATACTGGCAGATGGTGGCTCTGTTCACTCAAACTGAAATATCAGGTTACCTCAGGTGGACCTTTTTCCTGCTTAAAACAATCTCATTCCATTCCAGAAGATCTGCGGCATGGCACAGCATTGTTCTGAGACTTAATGAAATCGCCCGAGGCTAAATGAGGTTAGAAAGATGGAGACAGCTGCATAATGGAATCAGAGATGAACCGAGGACAGTAATGTATTCACCAAGCCCATGTCAAGTAGCTAGGGCAGGAACCGGGTCATTAAAATATGTTTAGGGTCATCAGGGCATGTGTGTGTGTGTGTGTGTGTGTGTGTGTGTGCCAGTCATATAAACTGCCAGTATGTCCTTGTATAGATTGTTAGCATGTATGTATTGTGTGTGTGCACATCCACAGCATGTATAACATATCATCGTGTTACAAAGGGCATGATTCATTTCTGACACACTTTCACAAACATTTCACAAACTAACGCCAACTCCCAAGAAAGTGCTTGCAAGGACTCACATCTCACAGGATAGCCAAGCGCTCTATACTTGAGGTACAGTTGAATAAGCATTTGAAGCTTGCAAGTGATTACCTGATGATGGTGTGTGTTTCTGGCGCTCGTTTGCAAGGAACCGGCTGAGTGGAGTGTGTGGAATCTAACTATCTCAATCATACACAAGTGAAATATTCTTTCTAGTACATTTCAAACAAAATCAATGTGACCTTTGTTACTGTGGGATACTTTGCTCAAAAAAAAACACACAATGAAAAGGTCATCATTCGGCCAAATAAAAAATGACTTCCGACATTGCTGACCTGTTCATAACTGTAACTGTATATTCAAGTCACATTAAAACAATATATGTAAATATATGATTTCAAATAAAATTTCAACTCTCTTTCCCATCACAAATATACTGTATATTTTTAAATACATCAAACCAACCTAACATGCTGAGGATTGACAGGTTAGTCATTTCCTGATCAAATCATTCTACAGACGGGCATATGCATATATATTTCTTTTCCTGATGATATATTTTATGAAAGGACATATCCATCTCATTTCTTCTCGATTCAAAACCTAATTAATTACTCAAACCCTGAATGAGCTGACGTTCGGATCTTCCATGTACAGTGAATGTTATCTACTGAAGATGAGCAATAATTTCATTTTTTCCCTGCAGGATTTCCTTCCTATGCCACATTGTTCAATGAATCTAATCCTGTTTAGAAATTACAATTCCCAGTTAATGCCTTTAGAATAGGCAGAGTAGATGGACAACTCATTCTTGTAATAGAGCGCTGCCCTATTAGAAGATCCCTCAATATGCTGCCTCATGGGTATTCTGTCTATCCCACACTATATAGTCTCTCAACATGGTTTGTCTGGTCATTTCTCTCCATAGTGGCCAATCAGGTGTTTGTTCAGTCATTTGTCAGCTTGATTAGACTACTGCTACTCACTCTGGACAGGTCTTCCCTTGTGCACCATTGGACCACTGCCACTGATTTAGAATTCAGCTGTGTACCTTGTTTCCAATCTCCCAATTTCTCCCACATCACCCCATTGCAGTGTTCCCTCCACTGGCTCCGTATAGCCGCTCCTATCAGATTTAAAACACTGATGCTCACCAAAAAAACAGAGCAGGTCCCAACTACCTGACAACACCAATTAAACCTGCGCTGTACCACATTCTCCTTGAAGCACAAGCTCGACTCTGTTAAGCCTCAAGAGACAAGGAAGACATACATTAAGACTGGCACCAATGTTGTGGAAAGAACTTCCCTTGACTCCCCAAATAGATGTTTTCACACGAAGATGAAAAAACAACTTCTTTACTTGCCAGCCAAATTAAAGGGAATTTACTCTTAACTCCTCTCGAACAGGGATTTAGCTTGATGATATTCTTAGACCTTGGCTTTTTTGTGCTTGCATTAGTATGTGTGTTCTGTGTAGACCGGAAAGCACGCCTCTAGATAATCTAGATATCCAGATAAGGACCTCTACTGAAGACCCATTTGACAGCTTTAAGACTTCCAGACCATTCCAGAGTGCTTAAAAATACCCCTTTTGGCTCCATCCCAACATATGTAGGTACATAGGGTTAGAAAAGACTTTGTAAGTTGGCAGGTTTCCAGGAATGGGGTGAAGCTTTGTAAACTTGGGATGAAGCCAAAAGAAACATTACTGACCAGTGTAGTAGTGTGAAAATCTTGCTACCAACTGTATCTCTTTTGGCTCCATCCCAAATCACAAAAGCTTTCAAAATCGTACTTCTCTAACCACCAAACCTGTCTGGGCTGCCTGGTTAAAAGCCCTTTGATTACTTGGAGCAGTAGTCAGTAAATATGGTTGGAACAAAATTTGTAGGTAAGTAGGTCTCCAGGAATGAGTTTTTGAAACTTTGTCAATTTGAGATGGAGCCAGAAGAAGATGTGCTCATCTTTTTAGTAGTTGGGAAGCCTTAAAGCTGTCTACTGTCCCTTTTTTGGCCCCATCTCTGCCTGCCAACACAACAAAACCTGCCAAATGGATCAGGTCTGCATGGTACCAAAAACTTACTTGGAGCAGGTGGACATGAATAGGATAGAGTTGGAACAAACCTTTGTAGGACCGTAGGTCCGCAGGTATGCAGCTACTGACCAGCGGAATAGAGCATTTCATGAGGGCTAACAAGTAAGGCAGGAAATGCAAGAATTTTCTTTCTTGTTCATCTGATGGTCAGCTGATAAACTATTTTGAAAATGACCTGGTGTATTAGGTTGCAACGTTTTGAGTAAGTACATATGCCCTGACAGTGGGTGATCATGATGGGAGGCTGATGATGACAAACAGCATACCACCCGAATTCCAAAAAAGTTGGGACAAATTGTAAATAAAAACGGAATGCAATAATTTACAAATCTCAAAAACTGATATTGTATTCACAATAGAACATAGACAACATATCAAATGTCGAAAGTGAGACATTTTGAAATTTCATGCCAAATATTGGCTCATTTGAAATTTCATGACAGCAACACATCTCAAAAAAGTTGGGACAGGGGCAATAAGAGGCTGGAAAAGTTAAAGGCACAAAAAAGGAACAGCTGGAGGACCAAATTGCAACTCATTACGTCAATTGGCAATAGGTCATTAACATGACTGGGTATAAAAAGAGCATCTTGGAGTGGCAGCGGCTCTCAGAAGTAAAGATGGGAAGAGGATCACCAATCCCCCTAATTCTGTGCCGACAAATAGTGGAGCAATATCAGAAAGGAGTTCCACAGTGTAAAATTTCAAAGAGTTTGAACATATCATCATCTACAGTGCATAATATCATCAAAAGATTCAGAGAATCTGGAAGAATCTCTGTGCGTAAGGGTCAAGGCCGGAAAACCACACTGGGTGGCCGTGATCTTCGGGCCCTTAGACGGTACTGCATCACATACAGGCATGCTTCTGTATTGGAAATCACAAAATGGGCTCAGGAATATTTCCAGAGAACATTATCTGTGAACACAATTCACCGTGCCATCCGCAGTTGCCAGCTAAAACTCTATAGTTCAAAGAAGAAGCCGTATCTAAACATGATCCAGAAGCCCAGACGTCTTCTCTGGGCCAAGGCTCATTTAAAATGGACTGTGGCAAAGTGGAAAACTGTTCTGTGGTCAGATGAATCAAAATTTGAAGTTCTTTATGGAAATCAGGGACACCGTGTCATTCGGACTAAAGAGGAGAAGGACGACCCAAGTTGTTCTCAGCGCTCAGTTCAGAAGCCTGCATCTCTGATGGTATGGGGTTGCATTAGTGCGTGTGGCATGGGCAGCTTACACATCTGGAAAGACACCATCAATGCTGAAAGGTATATCCAGGTTCTAGAGCAACATATGCTCCCATCCAGACGACGTCTCTTTCAGGGAAGACCTTGCATTTTCCAACATGAGAATGCCAAACCACATACTGCATCAATTACAGCCTCATGGCTGCGTAGAAGAAGGGTCCGGGTACTGAACTGGCCAGCCTGCAGTCCAGATCTTTCACCCATAGAAAACATTTGGCGCATCATAAAACGGAAGATACGACAAAAAAGACCTAAGACAGTTGGAGCAACTAGAATCCTACATTAGACAAGAATGGGTTAACATTCCTATCCCTAAACTTGAGCAACTTGTCTCCTCAGTCCCCAGACGTTTACAGACTGTTGTAAAGAGAAAAGGGGATGTCTCACAGTGGGAAACATGGCCTTGTCCCAACTTTTTTGAGATGTTGTTGTCATGAAATTTAAAATCACCTAATTTTTCTCTTTAAATGATACATTTTCTCAGTTTAAACATTTGATATGTCATCTATGTTCTATTCTGAATAAAATATGGAATTTTGAAACTTCCACATCATTGCATTCCGTTTTTATTTACAATTTGTACTTTGTCCCAACTTTTTTGGAATCAGGGTTGTACATCATTTCCACATCCTGCTCACCTCAGAACCCCATTGTCTTCACTGTTGACCAGAAATATGACTGTTTGAGAGTTTATTGCAAAACTGTTTCTAAAACCTTAAAAAAAACGAGGCTTAGGACAAGAATAAAACTCTGGCCCATGGCTATTCCTAAGGGAAAATGATACACATGAGCACTTTATCACACCAATAAAGCACAATACTGGGCTATACCCCATTATCCATTCATGCTGCTGTATCCTCACATGCTGCTTTTCTTGACAGATGATGGATGATACATTGCCCTTTCATTCAAGTTAGCTTGCTTATATTTGTCTAGGTCATGTGCACATCAAACTATGTCTCAGATGTTGCAGAATGGAAGGTTCTGGATGGTTTTGATTTCATCCTACGGCATATGGGCCTTATTGGGTCGAGAGCAGAAAGTTAAGTTACTGCAAGTGCCATGGAAATACTTGCAAAACCATTTATTGTGTAGAGCATGACAATTTTTTGAGGACAACCATGGGTTTTAGGGTTTTGAATGTTCAGTATTTGGATTTGGTTATAATAATGCACCATTTCAAATGTCTAAAACTAGTGAGTTAAAAATTTGCTCCAAATCCAGACAGGAAAAAAAAAGTGCTGATGGATTCATTCCATCATGGATATGTAAAGAAAAGATAACAGTGAAGCCATTGTCAGAGCTTCCTATTCCTTTCACGTGCAGAGGTTCTTTTCTGCTGACGGACGTCGAGTGACACTGGAGACTCATTCTGAAGTGTGTGTGTGTGTGTGTGTGTGTGTGTGTGTGTGTGTGTGTGTGTGTGTGTGTGTGTGTGTGAGAAATAAAGAGATGGATAGCACCAAAAAATGGGCCAAGTTGCACTGGGTGTTCCTAAGGCAAGACAGAGTGAAATTTAGATCAGAATGTGTGTGTGTGTCTGTGTGTGCGCATGAACAGTAGATTTACCGAGATTCACATCCTGTTCCTGAGGTAGATTGTGGGGTGAGAGACAGCTAAAGAAATAACTCAAGGTGTGTGTGTGTGTGTTTGTATTTTGGATGTGTACAATGACACTACAAGGTGAACTGTTGCACGAGATTTAATACAGTGCGCACAACATTCCTAACACAGCCAGCTAGGATGACAGACAGAGAGAGAGAGAGAGAGAGAGAGAGAGAGTGGGTGTGTCTGCTAGCTCTATAAAGTTTCAAGAACCTTCAAGGAACTAAAGAGTTCAGGAAACTGTTGTGGAACTAGAGTTATGGCCCTCTATGCAGAACTAAAGACTTTGAGGAATTCTTGAAGGAATGAATTCTGGAACTCATTGAAGAGTCAAAGAGTTGTAGTATCTTGAGGTGAAATTAAAGTTATGGAGTTCTGTGACGGGCGGCACGGTGGTGTAGTGGTTAGCGCTGTCGCCTCACAGCAAGAAGGTGCCCCGTGGCCGGCAAGGGCCTTTCTGTGCGGAGTTTGCATGTTCTCCCTGTGTCCGCGTGGGTTTCCTCCGGGTGCTCCGGTTTCCCCCACAGTCCAAAGACATGCAGGTTAGGTTAACTGGTGACTCTAAATTGACCGTAGGTGTGAATGTGAGTGTGAATGGTTGTCTGTGTCTATGTGTCAGCCCTGTGATGACCTGGTGACTTGTCCAGGGTGTACCCCGCCTTTCACCCGTAGTCAGCTGGGATAGACTCCAGCTTGCCTGCGACCCTGTAGAAGGATAAAGCGGTTAGAGATGATGAGATGAGATGAGTTCTGTGACACAATAAAGACTTTTATTGTAGAATTAGAGTGATGAACGTCTATGAAGAACTACATAATTCTGGCATCTTTCAATTATGGAGCTCTTTGAAGAACAAAACTCTTACTGAATCTTTAGGTGGAACTAGATTTATGGAAATGTTTAGTGGACCGAAAGCTACTGAATTCAAATCACAGACTTCAAATTTTTCTTCTTCTTCTTCTTCTTATTATTATTAATAGAACAATTACTGAATTCAGAGCCACGTGGCCCTAAATTCTCTGCTATTTTTTCCAGCTAAACCATGACCCCAATTCAAGATACTACTGTACATCATGCATCACGTGGTGGGCTTTCCCCGTTCGCACAAATCACTGTGGGATACAAATTTGAAACAGGAGAGAAAAATGAAAGTGAAGTGAAAATACACAACATGTCAGAATTTCATTACAAAACAAATATTGGATGTCATGTTAATTACAAATTATGCTTGAAAATAATTCACATTCATGGTAGACTGCCTTTCACAATTTTCAAGTGTAGTTTATAAAAAGAATTTTCCCTGACACCTAGTTATTTTTGTTTAGTGGACCGAAAGCTACTGAATTTGAATCACTGACTTCCAATTTTATTAGTTTTTTTAAATAGAACAATGAATGAATTTAGAGCCACGTGGCCCTAAATTCTCCCCTATTTTTTCCTGCTTCACCATGACCCAATACAAGATACTACATCATGCATCACGTGGTGGGCTTTCCCTGTTCGCGCAAGGCATTGTGGGATATAAATTTGAAACAGGAGAGAAAAATGGAGGACGTGAGTGTGCAAATGAAACATGAAAGACCAACTACAGTAATGGAAAACGAGAAGAAAAGACGTTATGTTATATACGAAGGAAAGGAAACGCAGGACCAAACTAATAAATATCGGTGCTCAGCGAGCACCTCGGTGTGATCAGCTGCTCGTTTAGCGACAGAATGATGCAACAGTCAGTGCACGCTCAAAGGTAAACCTGCATATGCACACACACACACGGACTTCCTCTGTCTGCTTGACTGCACGAAGCGAGCGATTTCATGCAGATTATTTGCTTGAATCCCCTCAAATTAAATAACTTCCCAGCCACAGAATGGCCTGATTTTTTTTAGATATTACAGAAATAAAAATATATATCACAATGACCACATTTCAGAGAGAACTAAATTACACCGATTTTATGAAATCGAAAGGCCGTCTCGCTTTAAGACTTGTAGAAGTTTTGTTTTTGTGGAACTCAGATTCAGAAACTGACACTGGAATCCTGAACTCTTTTGTTCAACTTGAGTTCTGGGGAATTTTTGAAGAACTAAAGAGTTCGAGAATCTTTTGAAGAACTCTATGTGGCAGTGGGGGCGTGGCCAAGCATCGGTTTGTGAATGGAGGGTGGGGCCAGGGAAGGTGAGTGGCAAAGTCATTACACCTGTTGTCGATGTGTGTGTGTGTGTGTGTGTGTGTGTGTGTGTGTGTGTGTGTGTGTTGCAGTGATGGAGGAAAGAAAATGAGGGAGAGAGTGAAGCGGGGGAGCTGTTCCGACCGGAGCACCTGTATGTGTGTGAGCAGTGAGTGAGAATGCGTGAAAGTAAGTGCTGAAAAGCAGTAAGGAATGTACAAAAATAAAGCCTGTGTTGACCCCATTCTCCACCTGTCCACACTTTAGTATTCCTCCAACGCTAGAGTCATTCTACAATCTAATTGTTTTGTTCTTTGAAGATTTCTAGAATCCTTTCCAAACTACAGTTCTGGAACTGTCTGGAGAACTAAAGGTATCTGGAACCATTTGTGAAACAGACTTCCGGACCTCTTTGAACAAATAAAGAGCGATGATATTTTGTGTAACAGTGAATCTAGAACTGGCGGCACGGTGGTGTAGTGGTTGGCACTGTCGTCCCACAGCAGGAAGGTCCTGGGTTTGGCTGACGAGGGCCTTTCTGTGTGGAGTTTGCATGTTCTCCCTGTGTCTGTGTGGGTTTCCTCCGGGTGCTCCGGTTTCCCCCACAGTCCAAAGACATGCAGGTTAGGTTAACTGGTGACTCTAAATTGACCGTAGGTGTGAATGTGTGTGTGAATGGTTGTCCAGGGTGTACCCCGCCTCTCGCTCATAGTCAGCTGGGATAGGTTCCAGCTTGCCCGCAACCCTGCACAGGATAATTGGTTATGGATGAAGGATGGAAGGATGGATGAATCTAGAACTCTCTGGAGAATGAAAGAGTGGTGGGATCTACAATTACAGAGGCCTGTGAAGAAAAATTCTTCTAGTTTTATTTTTTATAGAATGGAGAGTTCTGAAAATCTTTGAAGGGCCTTTCTGAAACTAGAGTTCTAGAACTTTTTAAATAATGAAAAGTTCTGCAATATTTTTATGGAGTTCCACAACGGGGGAATGGAACTAGGGTTCTGAAATTCTTTGTCAAACCAGAGTTCTGGAACCTTTTGAAGAAGTAAAGCGTTCTAAAATCTTTTGAAGAGTTATGGAACTCTAAAGACCTAAATAATCCTGGAATTATGTCACTCTTTGGTGACTAAAGTGTTCAGGAATCTTTTGTGAAACTAGAGTTCCAGAACTTTTTTTTTTTTGAAGAAGAAGAACTACAAAGGCATGGAATCTTTTATGTAACAAGATTAAAGGAGCTCTTTGAAGAATTAAAGATGCCCATAAATACTCTGAGTGAGGGATTCCAAGTTAGTCATTCTGTGAAGATTAACCAATCAGCAGTGTTTTCTATGGCAAGCCACGCCCCCAACAGTTCTCAGTCCATGTAGCAGCAACAGGTAATAAGTTTGGAGCTGGAACTAAAAACATTCCCCGAAAGCCTAGGTGGTAAATTTAGGCCTATGGAATTGTTATTTTGTGTGTGTGTGTTCCTTAGCATCAAGGCAACAACAGAAGCCAGAAAAGGCTCTGTGATTCATCGTGCATCTGGTTCATGGGATATTCACATTCCATCTACTATCCTCAGAGTACCATTATGTGTGTGTGAGCGCGCGCGCACACACACACACACACACACACACACACACAGAGCAAGTATGGATTCCTCAATTCCATCTGAAGTGCACAGGTAAAAGGGTCAGCTGTGAACATGCTGCTCTAAAGAGCTCACAAAGGACTGCTTTCCTCTCTCTCATGTCTATATGTCTTCTTTTCCACATCAAAGGAAAACAATGGTGTTTAAATTTATACACAGCTGTTTCGAGGTCCATAAAGTAGAGTTTATGCAGTCACATACAGCCCCCAAGCCACCAGGGGGCAGTATAACAAAGAGGTGAGGGCTAACACGTGCCACAAGCTGTATAACCTACTTGGAGGAACGTGCTATCCGCTGTCTTCCACATACATGAGCTCATAGATGCCCACGATTGACTCATGTCGATATGAATGCCAGGAGAGAGAGAGAGATAGAGAGATAGGGAGGAGTATGCCCCTCCCACTGAGACAGCACATCCAATTTTGCTTTCTTGGACTTCTGGCCAGGGGTGGCACGGTGGTGTAGTGGTTAGCGCTGTCGCCTCACAGCAAGAAGGTCTGGGTTCGAGCCCCGTGGCCAGCGAGGGCCTTTCTGTGTGGAGTTTGCATGTTCTCCCCGTGTCCGCGTGGGTTTCCTCCGGGTGCTCCGGTTTCCCCCACAGTCCAAAGACATGCAGGTTAGGTTAACTGGTGACTCTAAATTGACCGTAGGTGTGAATGTGGGTGTGAATGGTTGTCTGTGTCTATGTGTCAGCCCTGTGATGACCTGGCGACTTGTCCAGGGTGTACCCCGCCTTTCGCCCGTAGTCAGCTGGGATAGGCTCCAGCTCGCCTGCGACCCTGTAGAAGGATAAAGCGGCTAGAGATAATGAGATGAGATGAGACTTCTGGCCATGAATGGCTATGGCATCATCAGATTTCGAACTCACTCATGATTATAACAAGTAAGAGAAAAGTCATAGATCCAAGTTTTGCTCAGTGCAATCTTCACAGTTCATCCTTCAGACTTTAGGCCACGCCCCCTACTTTAGTCTGATGATGGGTGCCACCAAACTACGTGCTGAGGTTTCAAGTTGAATTGAACTCTGACGGTTTCTACATTCGCAATGCCATTTTGTACACATCGGTTTTCCCAGACCTACCGAATGTCTCTTTAATAAATAATGTTTATTTTACCATTCCGAAATGAACTTCATAATTTTAGAAAATGTAGCTTTTTTTTAACACTCTTTCAATAATTTCCCTTCCACCTCCAAATACTCCATTAGTCCTCTCAGGCAGGGTTTTGATGTCGTGTTACTTAACCACTGTCTGAATTTATTCATTACAACACTAAAAATGCTAAACTCATTTTTATACTGTTAGCTCAGAAACCCTTGAGGAAAAGAGGATAAATTAATGTGTTTGTTTAAGCACATCCCAGTGCAATGGCTCATATATTTAACCAGCATGAGCTGTGAGTAAAAAAAAAAAAAAACAATGGCTAGCCTTCTTTTACATGGCGCATTGGTGATAAATAAGTGGAATAAAAAAACAAACAAAAAACATTTAATCTAAAATTTACATTCGGCTACATTTGGTTTTAACATAAAACATATAGTATCAGTCAAAAGTTTGGACACACCTATCTAATTCAATGTTTTTCTTTATTTTTATGAACTAAAAGTCTCATCTCATCTTATTATCTGTAGCCGCTTTATCCTGTTCTACAGGGTCGCAGGCAAGCTGGAGCCTATCCCAGCTGACTATGGGCGAAAGGCGGGGTACACCCTGGACAAGTCGCCAGGTCATCACAGGGCTGACACATAGACACAGACAACCATTCACACTCACATTCACACCTACGCTCAATTTAGAGTCACCAGTTAACCTAACCTGCATGTCTTTGGACTGTGGGGGAAACCGGAGCACCCGGAGGAAACCCATGCGGACACGGGGAGAACATGCAAACTCCGCACAGAAAGGCCCTCGCTGGCTACGGGGCTCGAACCCGGACCTTCTTGCTGTGAGGTGACAGTACTAACTACTACACCACCGTGCCACCTAATTAAAAGTCATGTGTCTTAAAGTAATGATGGACGTCTTTTCTCTTTACTTAGTTGAGCGGTTCGTGACATAACGTAATATGGGTGTCAGAGTGCAGGGACTTATGGATGTAAATGCAGAGGAGAGTGGGGAAGCAGACTGTCAACAATGCCAAAATGATAGACTAGAAACAAGGTCAGGAAGCAAGCGGGGGTCGGGCAATCGGCAAACAACATAGAATAGATGAGACAAAGAGTGTAAATGAAATAGGGCTAGCAAAGGTCAGAAAATCGAGAGACAGATAGGAAAAATACAAGGCTTGGTATGGACTGGATAAAACAGAGCAATACTTCGCATTAGAGTGGTATTTGAGAGTGGTTTAAGAAGGGGAAAAGCTAATTAGGGAGATGAGTGTCAACTGTGATTAATACGCTGGTGACAGAGGGCGCTGTTGATCTTGGGGCTTGTAGTTCTGAGTGTCCATGTTTGTAGTTTGTGTGTCTTTGGCAGGTTTACTGACAATGGGTGACTACAGTTGTGGTGTGGAATAGTATTTACTATTCGCCGTTTTGATTTCAAATGCATTAAGAAGGCAAGAAACTCATCCACTAATTAACTTTTGACGAGGCACACCTTTTAATTGGAAAGCATTCCAGGTGACGACCTCATGGTTGAGATAATGCTAATAGTTTGCAAAGCGTCATCAAGGTAAAAAGTTGAAGAATGGCAGCTTTGAAGCATCTATTTTTTTTTCCTACAATGTAGAAAAGAGTCAAAAATACAGAAAAACCTACGAAGGAGTAGATGTGTCTAAACTTTTGACTGGTACTGTACATCCCATGATATCATGCTTGAAGAATTTATCATTCAAAGAACTCTTGAATCTAGAGCTTGGTATAAATCTTTAGATCTTCCCAGACAGAATGGAGACAGAGGACCTTTCAGACTTGACGCTGAAGCTCTTGTCACTACTGAGGATCAATTAGATCTTAAAGTCCTCTGAAGATGGGCGAGAACTTCTGAACAAAATTACATCGATAGTGAGGTGTACAGGCTTTTACAAGCACATAATGTGGTGTACCAGCAAGTAGTCTTCAGTATTATTCATATATATGTGTGGGTGTGTGTGTGTGTGCATGTGTATGTATATGTATGTATGGAAGTACAGCAGCATCTCTGAAGCATTTAATTAACAGCAAATGGCTAAGCTTGAACATTCGCCCTCACCGTAGCTAATGGTCTGTGAAATAAGCTCTTCCTTCCTTCATGGCATTTGGACTGAGGGACAGGAAGGGAAGTCATTACAGGGACCACAGAGACTTTCATCACAAAATGAAAAAAAAAAAAGTCACAGCAGCCTGGAACTAAGAAGAAAGTTATCCAGCTGCTGCTACTTCCTTCCTTTCTTCTTTCCAAATTCATGCTTGGCTCAGTGTTCTAATTACCAACTTTGATCTGAAACCATTTTCTTGTCCAATCCAGTGTCTAGCTGCTAATTGTGCTCTTCATTAACACGAGCAAGTGACAAAGCAACGTTGGAATTCGGTGGGTGACTTTTCTTTTCTTGAGTTCTCCACAAACAACTTTATTCCTTTGTTTTTCCTTTTGTGATTTGTTCTTTGTTTGAATATTCTTTGTTTGAGTGTTTTGTCCGCCGGTTGTGGTGTGGCTCCGGACCCAGTTTTGGGTGTCGATTCTCTTCAGGCCTTGGTCCGCCATGAGTGATGCCTGTACTCCTCGCTATGGACTGAGTAAGCTTGTTGCTCTTTTAACATCGTGGTTGTCCAGCGCTCTGTGCAGCGGTGCTTCTGTGCTTGGTGCAGTGTTCCGAGTGACGTTGCCCGGTGGCGTTGTGGTGGCTGTGCAGGAAGTTTGGAACATACCAGCACTCTATGAGGTGGTGCTTCTGTGCTCACTTTGTGGATCCATGGCACGTTGTTCTGAGCGATGTTGTCTGGTGACATCACGGCGGCTGTGCAGGCGGTGTGGGGCATACCCTTGTATGCCTTTTGGTGGGACTGTGGGCAGCAATGCCACTGGAATTACATCCTGACCCTCTTTTGGTGGACTTTTTGTTTTGTAATTGTAAAGCGACTTTGGGTGTGAGAACGGTGCTATGCAAGTTGAAATTATTATTATTATTATTATTATTATTATTATTTCCTGCTTGCAATTGCAATTGACTGTTTAAGTGCTTTTGGACTGGAAGAACTTTTTCATAGTTCTTAGAACTGTGAGAAAAAGTTCCCCCTTTTTGTGCGTTGCACCGTAGGAACTCAGAACGATCATAGTCCTTAGAACACAGTTTTTAGCTCCTACTTCAGGGTAGGTACTCTCCCAAGAGTATAGGTGGTTGACAAAATACAGATGAGTCACAGACTACGGATTCACGTAAATATATATATATAAAAAAAAAGGATACAAAATATGGAGTGGTTATGGATTTTAACACGGATGCGTCATGGATGCTAGTAGTTCACGGACTGGTCACGGATGTTTAAAGGAGATACACAGAACCTTTATTTTTAAATAAATTTCTGAGTGGATAGTATCTCCATCCTTGACTCTTGTATGCTGCATAAATGGGAATTAAAAAAAATATATATATATATGAGTGATTCCACGCTTATGGGTACTGAAATGGGGACATGAACTTATTTTTAAAAATTCACCTAAAACCATTTCTTTTTTTACCATCAGGTCACAGAACATGTAATCTTTAATGAATGATATGTTAAAAGATAACTTTAATTTTCTGAGATGTAATAAAAACATATTTATATGCCAAAGTCAAGCCTATGAGTTCCAAAATGATGGCTGTTACATTACTTCTGTTACGATTGTCCATCTCGCGTCTGTTACAAATTAATTACAATCTAGCTATATACCATGTTAATCTTATTGAAAGAATGTGTATGTTTATTCTACTACACATGTTTATTAATTATATTTGCTAAAACATCACCTTCCTATGTTTCAAAAAGTAATTCTACATTGTTAAAATTGAGAATATATATGTCCACAACACTTCTGTTACGTTCTGACTTTGGCATATAAATGTTTTTATTACATCTCAGAAAATTAAAGTTATCTTTTAACATATCATTCATTAAAGATTACATGTTTTGTGACCTGATGGTAAAAAAAGAAATGGTTTTAGGTGAATTTTTAAAAATAAGTTCATGTCCCCATTTCAGTACCCATAAGCGTGGAATCACTCATATATATATATATATATATATATATATATATATATATATATATATTTTTTTTTTTTGAGAGTTAAAATCGACTGTGAAGTTGGCATTGGAGTTGCCCCGCTGAGCCAGCCAGCCCTGAGTGTGTGACGTCACAGCAGGAACCGGTTTTAAGGCCGAGGCCTTTTACAGCTATAGACCAAAGTCATATAAATAAAGATTTACGGTGAAAGTAAGAAATCCCGTTACCTACTTGCTCAACTAAGACTGATTTGACTTCATTGATTGTGGGTTGATGCTCATAAAACAGGATAGGTGTTATAACTTACGCAACATACATGTACATGCATGCATTTTCACTGATAAAACGTAAAAGGCTAATTAAATAATCAGATGAACTGAGAATCACATTCTGAAGCAAATTAAATAATCTTATACCGGTAACTTAAACACACAATACAAGTTACATGTATTCATCTAAATGCACGTAAACAACAAGGGTTGTCGTTTTTGTTCTTTTGTATCCAAATGAGAATTGCATCTTACCCGTCTGTGTTCTCGCTTCTTGAAGGCCGATCTTGTGGCCGATTTGTTTTGAAACAATCTGACTTTCAGTTGTTCGTTCAGTTCTCCGTTCATTTGCTTCTTCCACATAATGGCAAGATATTGCTGCTGAGGCAAGCGTATCCAGCAGAGAAATCAGATGGCTGGTCCACTCATTCTCCATTTTCTCCATACTGAGTACTCCGCCATTACTGCTCAGCTCAGGCAATTACTAAAACCCAGGACGGGACATCACCGGTTTTAGCAACAACCGCGGGGAGATCACTGCTTGAGCGACAATATGTCATATTCCATTCCGTCCCGGGTTTTAGCAACAACCCTCGGCTCACGCTCTGGGAGAACTGGTGCAACTGAACTCACTTTCCTTTTCTTGTAGTTTTCTTTTCCTTTAATTGTTGGTACTGCACCCTCTTTCAATACGGGCTTATAGCCAACGCTCCTCAACAGATCAGAGGTCTCGTACAAGTCTTCAGTAAAATGTGCAGAGCAGAGGAGAGACCACTTCGTAGGTGCCCAATGTGCCCGTGAACTTCTCGCAAAACGCATCCAAATATTTGCAGTTTTGAACATTCTTGGGCCATGAATGCAATGTAAATCCACCTTATGTCGTGTTGCTGCACCCGCCAGCAACACATCTACGTGGCATGGCAATAAATTAGCTCAAAATGGAGGATCGGAGTTGCAGTCAGCTCTGTGTTTTAGTATAGTGGAAATGGCAATGAGACCGATAGACTTCCTGCTGTAACATCACGGACGTCAAGGTCATTCACTCAGACAGCTACCTATATGAATCACTTTAATCATAAAAATTACTATATTAGATTTATTGTTAATGCTTAAAAGTATTCCTGTGCCATTTTTGAGGTCTCAAGGCATTTATAAACAAAAAGTGAAGCCATGGTTCTGCGTATATGCTTTAAGTATGTTACGGATTGGTTATGGATTTCATATGGATGATGTATTACAGATGGTTAATTTTATGAATGTTGCTACAAGTCTACGGAACAATGATATGAACATCACAAAGATTGTCTCCACGGTGATGTTATCTGTCAATGATCTACATGATGGAAGTAGAAGTGCCAGATAAAGTCGAGCCAATACTAACTAACTGGCCAACGAGTCTTTCCATAAGAGATGGGGAACATCATAAAACTTTACTGCACATGTAGGATGCCAGAATATGGATTTATGTTAATTGTACAAAATGCAGGAAATAGTTTCCATCTGAGATGCCAGAATTGTAAACTCTGTAAAAAAAAAAAAAATTAAGAAGTCTAGAATAATTAAATGTTTGGACTGATGACGTTAGTAATAAAAATATTTTGCCTGCATTTGTATGTTTACTTTATTAATTTACAATTTAATTTTAACTATTTATATAAAAGATCCATGCTTTGTACTATATTTTTTATTTTCCATGAATCCATATTCCGTGACTCATCCATATTTTGTAAACAGGCAAGAGTGTATGCAAGAATACAGCAATTGGTCCAGATGTAACCACCATTTTTCAAAAGCCATGCAAAATGGTAGCCATGTAAATAACAGCTCTTAATGTAAGCATTAAATAAATTAATCTCATCTCATTATCTCTAGCCACTTTATCCTGTTCTACAGGGTCACAGGCAAGCTGGAGCCTATCCCAGCTGACTACGGGCGAAAGGCGGGGTACACCCTGGACAAGTCGCCAGGTCATCACAGGGCTGACACATAGACACAGACAACCATTCACACTCGCATTCACACCTACGCTCAATTTAGAGTCACCAGTTAACCTAACCTGCATGTCTTTGGACTGTGGGGAAACCGGAGCACCCGGAGGAAACCCACGCGGACACGGGGAGAACATGCAAACTCCACACAGAAAGGCCCTCGCCGGCCACGGGGCTCGAACCCGGACCTTCTTGCTGTGAGGTGACAGTGCTAACCACTACACCACCGTGCCCCCTTAAAGAAATTTAAAAAATAAAAATAAACATGGGAAAATCTTGTATGTAGATATTGTATGTAGTTCTCAGGGGAGCTCGTCAGTGGGATTGTTCCTCTCAGTGAGCCCCTAGAAAGAACTGTTTGGTTAGAAATCACCTCATGATGCACAACACTGAAAGAAGCATGTTTTCATCGTATCTTGTCATAGAAGAGCTGCGTATCAGAGACATTTTGAAGAGAAATCTTGAAAGGATGTTGTAGAGATCATTAGTGCCTCTTGTGAATGTACATATGGAGCTAGTGCAAAACAAATAGGTTATTTAGAAAGAATCAACTTTGCCTTGGAGTACCATCTGTGCTACATTACACCACAGCCCAGTCTTGATTATTTTCCTATTACAACATGGCCCATCGTGTCCATTTCCTTACTCGTCTGCTCTGTGATTTTGCTGCAGACCATTGTACCACTGCTTACTGTACCATTGTATCATCATCATCCCAGTTGTGTAATCTGCTCTAGTTTCTTTTCTCTTAAAATAAAACTGGCTCCCTAGAGGCTTCTTCAGTTTGTCCACCTAGAAGAACCTTTCCAAGATCTAGACATACCTTTTAGAAGTAGAACCCTTTTAGGAATCTAGTACGTCACCATTCCAACGAAGGTCAGAGGGAACCTTTTGTATTGCAAGTCATCGTCTGGTGCTCTTCATGTTATTTGGTTAATAAGAATGGATTTACTTGAGATTGCAGTGTGCACCTTTATCTGAAGTCTGACAAAAATCAGTGGAAGAACACGAGAAAAAAGTTCTCCCCTGTGGTTCAGCTATAATATGTTCATCCAGATGGAGCAGCTTTTGGAGCTTAGTTTAGAAAACAGCACTCAATTGCTCAAGCTTAGCTATAGCTTTCCAAATGTGTGGAGATCAGGGACAGTTGCAGTCCTTGGCACAAGATGTCTAATGCTGTCTAGGCTGTCTTTCTTTTTTTTCGCTGTCTTCCTATTCGTCTATGAATGTCCTCATTATTTCCTGCAGGTCTTCACTTGAACCAGACTGATGCTTATGCAAGGATGCTATTCCAACCTGAGCTGAGATTCTCATCAAAACGTAAGCATTTCCATGACAATGTGGAAAAAAAAAAAGGAAAGGTTCCTTTCCGAAGATCTTTTTTTTCTTGTTCGAGGCTCACAACACACTTCAGACAGATAATGAATGTTCTCTAACTGTTCTCGATCTGACCTGATTCAAGTGGCTTGGGGAATAAAATGGTTTAAAAGTAGGTCCAGGCAAACCCTGAGTACATCAGCAGCTCCTGCATGGATGTTTTTTAATTGAGTCATGCATGGCTAGTTTTAATATCTCTGCTTGCCTGTGTGACATACAAAGCTGGATGGACAACCATCACCTGAAGCTCAACCCAGGCAAGACAGAGGTAATCTACATTCCTGCTCCATCCTCTCCAGCCCTGGACATTGTCCTTTCCATGGGGGACATCTCTAGGTCACCTTCACCCAGTGCAAAGTACCTAGGGGTCGTGTTTGATGACAAACTGTCCTCCTCGGTGAACATCGCTGCAGTGACCTGGACATGTAGATTCCTCCTCTACAAAATCCAAAGTATCTGCCCTTTTCTTACCACCTACTCTCCTCAGCTCCTGGTCCAAGCGCTGATCCTGTCCCACTTAGACTACTGTAACTTTCTCCTTGCTGGCCTTCCAGCTTCTGCCATCAGACCCCTGCAGCTCATCCAGAATGCTGCAGCTTGTCTGGTCTACAACCGCCCTCATTCTTCCCATGTCACCCCTCTGCTTAGTCTGGCTAACGCGACTGCAAAGCTCTACGAGCTATTGGTCTGGCCAAGATATTAAGCCCAACCGTTTCCCAGAGCCCGTGGTTGACCCGCCTCCCTGAAATGCCTCAGTTTGCTACTGGTCAAAGCCAGAAAAGGCTGTGATGAAGCTTAAACCAATCACATCACTCTTTCTTCTGACGTATGTGACGCGACGGGGCTAACTGGTAGATGAAACCATAGACATCCTATTATTAAACTCTTACCGAAGCCGGTCGGGAGCAAGGCGAAAACGTCCTTCCTTTCAATAAATACCTCCAGGGCTGCTCTTTGCTCCGTTTTCAATGAGAACTTCCCGTTGAATGCTTTCAATACAGCATTCGTGAATGAAGCGCTTCCGGCATAGATTCTGTAAACAATCTATGGCTTCCGGTCGCAGTTCTACTATGTCAGTGCCTTGAACACGCCTCTACCCAGGGCCGTTGGAGATGCTCAAAGTTGATTGGTTCCCGATTTTTTGGGAGCTTGGAAGAGCTGTAGATAGCTTGCCTGGCCAGACTAAGCTCGCAACAGGCCCTCGTGTTGCGTCATGCTTAGGATGGGCGGGCCCAGGCTACCCTCTGCTGGCTGACCTGCACTGGCTACCTACTGCAGCTTGCATCAAATTTAAGACATTGGTACTAGCTTACTGGGCTCTCAAGGGGTTAGGGCCAGCATACCTCCAGAGTCTGATCTGCCCCTACACCCCAGCCAGATCCCTATGTTCCTCTGCTACTGGTCACCTGGACAGTCCTCCTCTCCGCTCCTGCCCAGCCCACTCAAGACTACTGTCTGTCCTGGTTCTCCATTGGTGGAATGACCTTCCCATTGAGGTCAGAACCCCTTGCTGTTGTCAAGCTTCATAACAGCTTGACTCCCTGACCACCTTCAAACACAGACTGAAGAGTCACCTCTTCACGCTGCACCTCTCCTTTTCTTCCCTGGCCACTGTGTAACTGCATTTTGGTCTAGACCAAACCAGGCTGTGTACCGTCTAGCCTGGGGTTAGCCATTTGAGTTCTATTTAGTTATACTTTATATAGTTGGTTTGTTTCTTTGGCTATTTGAGTATTGGTATTTCAACAGCATATTACACTAGGTATTGCTGTCATTTGTTCAGTTGGCACTATAACGTTCTTGTCTAGAAGCTCAGCACTTCATGTACCTGACTTTTGCACTCATTGTACGTCGCTCTGGATAAGAGCGGCTGCTAAATGCCATGTAATGTAATGTAATGTCATATAGGTATGTTTCTTAAGGTGGAGATCATTTCATGAAACCATGTGGCATCAGAACAACTGCTGAGTTGCATCGTCATAATTAGAAATACAAGGAAAACACAGCTTGGCATTAACGACACAAAAGGAATGGTAAGACTTCACAACAGCTTGAGTTTAAGCAGACCACATTAACATAGAACAGGTGACCACAATCAGGTAACCCACCAATGACAGAACTGGGGTGAAGACAGGACGAGAACAGAAACAAAAGTGCATGGAGAGAACTAAAAAGCAGAGAGGGTGGATTTTTTTGGAAGTTCTTTAAAGAGACGTTTATTTAACATTTAGGTGGAAGGAGTCTCCAGTACCAGTGTTTTGTAGCAGTTAGTGGTAAGTTGTAATGTGAAACAAAAGAGATGGTTGTTGACTTCAGAAGAACATGGAGTGATCACTCTCCATTGTACGTTGACGACTCACTCATGGAGAATGTCAAGAGCACCAAGTTCCTTGGTGTTCATCTGACAGAGAGCCTCACCTGGTCCCTCAACACCAGCTCCATAGTCAAGAAAGCCCAGCAGCGTCTCTACTTCCTATGGAGGCTGTTGAAAACCCATCACCCATCCTCACTATATTCTACAGAGGGATTATTGAGAGCAGTCTGGTTTGGGAATTGCACTGTCTCGGATTGCAAGACCCTACAGTGGATAGTGAGAACAGCTGAGTAGATCATCAGAGTCTTTCTTTCCTCCATCACGGACATTTACACCACTCGCTGCATCCGGAAAGCCACCAGCATTGTGGCTGACCCCACACACAATCTTTTCACCCTCCTGCCATCTGGAAAAAGGTACTGAAGCATTCGGGCCTTCACAGCCAGACTCTGTAACAGTTTCTTCCCACATGCCATCAGACTCCTCCACTCTGAGGTATTGGACTGATTCTCACGGACTGTTGAACACACCACTCACACTGCAGTATTTGCACGGTGGACAATAATGTACTACTTCTTACAATGTTACAATGTCTTTCACACACACAAGGTTTACATTTATCTATTCCCTTTTCATATAGGCTACAACCTCAGTATACACACTCAACTCTGCACTTTATGCTGTTTGTGTCGTTTATTGTCTGCAGTGTTGAAATCTCATCTCATCTCATTATCTCTAGCCGCTTTATCCTGTTCTACAGGGTCGCAGGCAAGCTGGAGCCTATCCCAGCTGACTACGGGTGAAAGGCGGGGTACACCCTGGACAAGTCGCCAGGTCATCACAGGGCTGACACATAGACACAGACAACCATTCACACTCACATTCACACCTACGGTCAATTTAGAGTCACCAGTTAACCTAACCTGCATGTCTTTGGACTGTGGGGGAAACCGGAGCACCCGGAGGAAACCCACGCGGACACGGGGAGAACATGCAAACTCCGCACAGAAAGGCCCTCGCCAGCCACGGGGCTCGAACCCGGACCTTCTTGCTGTGAGGCGACAGCGCTAACCACTACACCACAGTGCCGCCGTGTTGAAATGACAAAAAAAATAAATAAATCTTGACACTGAAATTTTCCAGAACTTGTGCTTTCTTTTCTTTTTTTAATGTGAAAAAAAAAAACTTGGGTCTTGTTAACTTGAAAGAAATAAGAGAAGCTAATGCCGGAGCAACTGTTATAGCTGCTATAATGTAAGTGAGAACAACTTTATCTATCTACTTGTAGAAAAAATCATGTTCAGTTTCTATAGACTTTGTTGACATCAAAATCTATTAGGTAACATCTCAAAAAAAAATCTTACGCAGATTTTTTTTCAAAAGACTCAAATTTCTGTTTTTATTGGCCAAAATTTCATCTTGTTATGGCATGAAGGAGGACAGTGAAAAAACCCTGTGTCTTGGAAATAATTTGCAATTTTTTTTTTCCACAAGGCTTCGTCTGCAAGTTCAGCATTAATTAATTCCATCTGTTTCCCAATCCCGCGCAGTTTTTTCGAGCACGCTTGAAATTCGACTCGGAAGACGAGCGACGCCCTGGAGAGGTGAGCCAGCGAGGAGGCAGCTCCAGCTGAGAGCTTTTAATTAAGCACGCTGAACCCAGTGAAGTTTATGTTCCCCTCTTTAATAAGACTTAATCTAATGCTATTCTCGACACATAAAAACCCACGAGTCAGCCGCTTGAATGAATAAAACACAGCTGATTTACAGCGTATTTGTTCTTATTTATAAACTTGCCTTGCGGAGAAGCAAAGCTCCAGAACTTGAGATAGCAAAGTAAATCCCCTGTTTAATCTTTGGGTATTACATTATGATCCTTCTTTAGCTTTCAAGGCAGCATGGCTTGATCTGAATAAGAATCTGTCGCCTTGGAAAGGGATAAAGAGTGAGAGTTCACCAAAATATAGCCAAAGATACTGCTCTGAAAATAAGCCATTTAGGAATAATGCGTTTTTCTTTTATCTGCAAACAAACAGCAAACCATTCAATTCACAGGTTAAACTCTTGGTTTAGCTTGTCACACGAGCACAGGCTGAGTCAATGTACTCTGACATCTTAATCTTCCCAAGTAAGATTAGCAATGCCAGGCCATTTTTTAAAGTAGTTGTCATAGTGTTATGTAATGTATCGAATTAAAGAGCGTGAAGATCCATCCGTCCATCCACCCATTATCTGTAGCTGCTTATCCTGTACAGGGTTGCAGGAGCCTATCCCAGCTGACTATGGGCGAGAGGCCAGGTACACCCTGAACAAATCTCCAGGGCTGACACATAGAGGCCAAGTTTACATTAGACCGTATCTGTCTCGTTTTCTTCGCGGATGCACTGTCCGTTTACATTAAAACGCCTGGAAACGCCGGGAAACGGGAATCCGCCAGGGTCCACGTATTCAATCCAGATCGTGTCTGGTCCGGTGCTGTGTAAACATTGAGATACGCGGATACGCTGTGCTGAGCTCTAGCTGGCGTCGTCATTGGACAACGTCACTGTGACATCCACCTTCCTGATTCGCTGGCGTTGGTCATGTGACGCGACTGCTGAAAAACGGCGCGGACTTCCGCCTTGTATCACCTTTCATTAAAGAGTATAAAAGTATGAAAATACTGCAAATACTGATGCAAATACTGCCCATTGTGTAGTTATGATTGTCTTTAGGCTTGCCATCCTTCCACTTGCAAGTGGTAAGTGACGCGCATGCCCGATATGCGCTGGGATCACACACACAGCGGCTCAGTCCCGAATCACTGCTCGTGCGCTTCACTCGCGCGCTCTGTGAGCTGCGCAGGGCCGGAGTGCGCACCCACATCTCTACATACTACATCTCATGAAATGGCATTGTCAAAGTTCTGTGAAGGTCCATTACTCAAAAAGCAAAGCTATTTAAAACAGCAGGCTCCTCAAACTGACTTTTGTGAGTAAAACCTGACTTGTATGATGCTGTTTCATCATTCGCACACAGATGCATCATTTCCCACAATCAACAGACACAAAGAACATCCTACATGCCAAGCTACAAAACACATTCACATTAGAGACTGCTTCTGCCTTCTGGAAGTGTTCAATTGTTTTTACATTTTTATTATTATTCATCTCATCTCATTATCTCTAGCCACTTTATCCTTCTACAGGGTCACAGGCAAGCTGGAGCCTATCCCAGCTGACTACGGGCGAAAGGCGGGGTACACCCTGGACAAGTCGCCAGGTCATCACAGGGCTGACACATAGACACAGACAACCATTCACACTCACATTCACACCTACGGTCAATTTAGAGTCACCAGTTAACCTAACCTGCATGTCTTTGGACTGTGGGGGAAACCGGAGCACCCGGAGGAAACCCACGCGGACACGGGGAGAACATGCAAACTCCACACAGAAAGGCTCTTGTCGGCCACTGGGATCACGCGGATACGCGACGCCTGCCGTGGACCAAACGAACTACATTCGACATGGCTAAAAAACCGAATAGGCCGATAAGTGTAATATAATATGCCAATACGAGTCACGATATAAGGTTACTAAAACCGAAAACGTAATCGAATAACACGTTAATTAAGAAATAAAGCAAGTTTAAAAATGACTTCAAGCCAAACTCCCGTCTCAGCTCTTAGTAAACTTCTATAGGAGCACAACAGAGAGCTTGCTCTGTTACTGTGTCACAGTTTGGTACACCAGCTGTACTGCAGAGACCCGGAGAAATTTGGAACGGAGAGTTAAGACTGCACAGAGGATTGTGGAGACTAAGTTGCCAAATCTGGGACATGGTTTATGCTAACCATTTATGTAAGAGGGCTAACAACATTATCAAGGACTCAGCACACCCAGGTCATTAACTGATTGTCCCGCTCACATCGGGCAAAAGATACAGTACAGGACCATCACAACATGCACAAGTAGACTGAGGAACAGCTTCGACATACCCCAGAGCCATAGCCTCCATTACCCCCCCCCCCCCCCCCCCCCCCCCCCCCAAGCACACACCCAAGTTGCTGCTAACACACTGATCATGTTACATTCAGGACTGTAAATATAATTATTACAATCTGTGCAATATCTGCTCACGCTGCAACTTTATTTTACTGACGATCACTTTACACATAGGAATGTGAATACACCTATTACACTTGTGCAATATCTGCCTACACTGCAATTCCCCCACTTACTTTATCTTGTATTTTATTTATATTCTTTGTATCGCTGCTGTTTTTCTGTGAGTGCTACCAAACTAAGTTTCATTGTATAACTACAATGACAAAGTCTTATTTATACACCTTCTCATTTTTTTCTCCATGAAAAAGTATTCAGAAAACCATTGACTGCTAGGAAGGATACAAAATTTTCCTCGGTGAGCCGATCTTTCGCAGGCAGTGTTCCGCCGATTTTATTGGAAAAACAAGTCAACATGAGAGATTCGACCACTAGGTGAGTTTCAAGCTGATTGAACCAACAGTGAGCGAGTGAGCTGGAAGCGACAAAAACAACACACGGACTGGTGACCGGTGAATATCACTAAAAAACCCAAGATGGCGGCGCCCGTGAGTTTGGTGTATTGCATCACACAACGTTAAAAAATGCTTAAAGTAAAAGCTCATCACAACACCGTACAAAATTACCAATATATTCCGGAAATGGGGCGGCACGGTGGTGTAGTGGTTAGCGCTGTCGCCTCACAGCAAGAAGGTCCTGGGTTCGAGCCCCGGGGCCGGCGAGGGCCTTTCTGTGCGGAGTTTGCATGTTCTCCCCCGTGTCCGCGTGGGTTTCCTCCGGGTGCTCCGTTTCCCCCACAGTCCAAAGACATGCAGGTTAGGTTAACTGGTGACTCTAAATTGAGCGTAGGTGTGAATGTGAGTGTGAATGGTTGTCTGTGTCTATGTGTCAGCCCTGTGATGACCTGGCGACTTGTCCAGGGTGTACCCCGCCTTTCGCCCGTAGTCAGCTGGGATAGGCTCCAGCTTGCCCTGCGACCCTGTAGAAGGATAAAGCGGCTACAGATAATGAGATGAGATGAGATTCCAGAAATGTTATTTATTCTTGAATCAACACAATGTCTTTAAAGGCCAATCGAAAACATGCTGTTCTCCTGTACAAACGTATGGGAGGTTCATCAGTGCAATGGCGCACTGTCAAGCCTAATAAGAGCTGTTTTTCGGGTTTAACATGGCAAAGCACGAGCACGGATCGGCTAAATATCACGGTACTTACTGTACTTTGCGTTTCCTCGTGACCATGACTGTTTTTCACGCTGAAGCATTTTATTCCGCTGATCCCACAGGAATTGAACAATGACTACAAATTTTTATTTATTAACATTTATAATGTCACGTCGTAATTTCGCAACAGTAATAAACTTTCGTTCCTTCACCAGCTGCTACAAAAATGACGTACGCCTGCTCGAGATCATTCCGGAAAATGTTTTAGATTTAACGAAATGGAACAAATATCGCAATGGGATGGATATGATGGAAGACAATTCCTTGTTGTAGAAAAAAATCACACTATCTCTATATGCCTGAGAGGAGAAGAAAAAATAAAATAAAAAATCAACCTTGTCGTGAGGTGAGCTGCTCTCGTCCGATGCTATCGTTTAATCCTAACGACGCCCTCCATGGCACTAGCTGTAATCTAATTTGTCCATCTTGTGTCCTTTAACATTGTCAATTAATGATCGATTTGGTTTCATTACAGGGAGCGGAATGGTACCTGAGAGAGAGAAAGCGAGAGAAAGAGACAGAGTGTGTGTGTGTGTGTGTGTGTGTGTGTGTAGCCTGATTTCATGCATGATCACTCACCTTCTAGACACAATACACACCTGAATCGGGTGTCAGAACGTGTTAGTGTTCAAAGAAGTACTAACAAACAGATTGTGGAGGAAAATGAGCCGCTTTGGAAATGACCCGAGGCTGTGAGCTCAGCCGTACGCACACACACACACACACACACACACACACACACCTACACACACCAAAAAATATTGATAGTTTTGCCTTGAGGCATCTTGGCACATCCACGTAAACATGCACTCGGATCACACACCCCATAAGACCTGTCTGCTACGTCTAAACCCAGTCGCTGGACTTCTCCTTGGCCAGAACGCCTACAGCTCAGTTCGCACCTGTGATGTTGACAAACATGGTTACAGAGAAATTTCCTTGGAAAACGCATCGAGAGAGTGAAAGAAAAAGAAACGAGGCCAAGAGATACAGCGTCGAGCCTTTTCATGCCTCACTTAAGCCGGGCCTTATCTTAAACGAACAGCTCCTCGTATGACATCCATTTTTACCACAGCTTCTACACACACACACACACACACACACACACACGCACACACAAAAGCAGACATAGGAAGTAAATGAAATGCCATCTAAGTGCACTTCAAATACATTTTCAGACTAGCAGATGACACTTTAGTCTGGAATCACACACACACACACACACACACACACACACACACACACACACACACACACACACACACACAAGAAAACAAAAATAAAATTGAACATTTTACTGATAAGCAAGTGACCAGATTTGCCCAGACTGTAAGTAAGTGCAAACTTTCGCTACGTTCACACTGCAAGGCTTAATGCTCAATTCCGATTTTTTTGTGAAATCCGATTTTTTTGTGAGGTCGTTCACATTAACAAATATATGCGACTTGTATGTGATCCTCAGTATGAACGAAAAGCGACCTAAAAGTGTTCCGCATGCGCGTTGCAGGATACGACGACGTCACACACAGTGAGCATGGCCAGTGTTTACGGAAGTAAAACCGCCCGGTTGCGGTATGACCCATCCAATCTAGCTTGAATAGCTGTATCCCCCCAAATGGAAATCAGCTCCCTAACCTCTGCGTCCTTCCATTGAGAAGATTCAGAACCTTCACAGCCCGAAGCGTCCCTCGCATTGATGTCATGCGCAGGGGCGCAGATACGGTTTTTGAACTGGGGGGGGGCAAAGCTGCCAACAAACCAACCCCAACCCCGATATGCCTGTCAAACTTCTTGTGGGTTACCATAGCAACCAAGCTCGAGCTCGCAACCTGTGCAGTCTGCGCAGCTCAACCAACCGAATATCAGTCTTTGTTTTGTTTTATGTGAGTTGTTGCAACTATGTATGTACTGCCGTGCACCTCAATAAACCGAATGGTAATTAGTCTTTTGATTTTTCCGTGAGGTTTGCCTTATGCAAAGAAAGACAGCATAGACGTTTTTTCCTCCCTATAAGTGGGGGGGACCGAACGAGGTGAATTTAAATCTGGGTGGGACGAGTCCCACCCTCTATCTGCGCCCGTGATTATGCGCCATGTTGTTGTAACTTTTTTGAGAGACCCGCCGCCTACTTCAGCACAGAATAGTGACGTTTGTGGCTTGTTGATGACGTGTAAGTCGGATGAATGTGACCTGGCGGTTCAGACTGAAGTCGCATATGAAAAGAGCGGATAGGGATCGGAATTAGGACCACATATCCAAACGGCCTGGGTCGGATTTGAAAAAATCGGATCTGTGTCGTTCATATTGTCAATAAAAGATCGGATACAGGTCACATATGGGCGAAAAGATCGGATTTGAGTCACTTCAGCCTGCAGTGTGAACGTAGCCTTTGAGTACAAATCCGTTTGCATTCGCAGACTAGCAGAAAACAAATCTGTTCAGACTGAACATTTCAAAACAAAACTAATAAACAGCTATGACTGAATTTGTTTTTTGTTTTTTTGTTATGGTAATTTTGCAATTTTGTTGGAAAAATATCCAAAGCGAAGACCAACGTACAGAAATCTATTAGGACACTAGCAGACAACAAATTTGTCTGGAATTGCAGATAAAAATCAGTGGTTTTCAAGTGCACACGTCATGAGCACAAATATATTTCGAACCCAGCAGACACCAACTGAGCACGGAAGTATGAAGTGAGCAGATTTGTTGGTTGGCATTGTTGGCACTGATGGTGGTATTGGCATAAAAGTTGAGAATGCTTGAGCAAAGTGTACAGATAGAGCTGGACAGGGTCAAAGACTAAAGCGCCGCTGCATCCTGATGCACCACGATCAGCATTGTGGCGAATGTAGGAAACATTTTTGCCTTTTCAAGCAATTACAGTTGACTCAAAGGAGGAGAAAGGTACGAGATAAGAAGAAGAAGAAGAAGAAGTAGAAGAAGAAGAAACAGCTTTTCCATAAAAGAGGCATGAGCTGTGTTCACTCACTCATTCACTACTCCCTACTCACTATCTATGGAATTCTATATAAAGGACTATATAATGTAATAATTGGTTAAAAAATAAAATAAAATAAAAAAATAACACTTTCGGACACTTCTCCACCGCACCGTTATTTACGTCATTAATGTCACACAATTAAAACATGCCAGGTCAGTCGGCTAGTGGGTTTTCAAAATAATAAATACACGCGTGTGTTTTTGTGATAAATCCATATTATACTGAGCGCATTTCCCACATTAATCAATACAAAGTGCTTTGTGTCTGCTGCATCTTTCAGTTCTTTTAAATCAAGGCTGAATACTTTCTTCTTCGCCGCTGTATTTTATTAAATTGAGGCTTTTGATTAATTCCTCGCTCTGCACTCTAACTTTTATTCTTGTCTTTTATCGGTCTTTTAGCTTATTTTCTATTCTCTTACTATTTTTAATTGTACTTGAATGTCCGTTTATAATGTGTTTCTTCCTCCGTCTATTCACCCCAACACACTTTTTTTTCCTTCAGTGCGACCGCAATGCATGATGGGATATATTGCTTGGTTAGTGGCCATTGGTTGTACACAACTTTTCACGATGCATTGTGGGATACTATGAGTGCACTATATAGGGTGTAATGATTCTCACTATACATTCGGACAGCACTACAAAATAGTGAACTCACTGTATAGTCCACTATATAGTGAGTAGTGAGTGATTTTGGATGCAGCGTTGGTGTTCCTTTAACACAGCTTGGAATTTTCCAAACGGAAAAATGGAATTGCTCTTCAACAGATGTTCATTTCCATTCATGGTGATCGAAATCCTGTGAGTTCACAAACCTTGTCGTTTTGAGCGGACACGGAGGAGCTGCAAGTCCTAAAATTTCCTAATTGTGCGTTGATCATGAACACAATTTTCAATGCAGACTGGAAAGAGTTTCCACTTCACGTTCGCTCATGAGGGAAGTCTGAGGGCTGTGAAAGTCTAACAACATACACATAATACAACAGCAAACAAGTGTTGCCGGGCAAAACAAACCTCACCCGGCAGCACTTATTTTATACCTATATGTTCATAATGGTAACATTTCTCAATCATCAGCTGTCAGGTCGCTTGTATCCGCGATCTTGTTCTTTACCCAAAGCTCATGACCATAGGTGAGAGTCGGAACGTAGATCGACCGGTAAATTGAGAGCTTCGCCTTTTGGCTCAGCTCCTTCTTCACCACGACGGACCGGTAAAGCGACCGTATCACTGCGGAGGCTGCACCGATCCGCACTGATACAAGCGGACGAAATGAGTTTCCTTCGCAGGGTGGCTGGGCGCTCCCTTAGAGATAGGGTGAGAAGCACAGTCACTCGGGAGGAGCTCGGAGTAGAGCCGCTGCTCCTCCACATCGAGAGGAATCAGCTGAGGTGGCTCGGGCATCTTTTTCGGATGCCTCCTGGACGCCTCCCTGGGGAGGTGTTCCAGGCATGTCCCCCCGGGAGGAGGCCCCGGGGAAGACCCAGGACACGCTGGAGGGACTATGTCTCTCGGCTGGCCTGGGAACGCCTCGGTGTTCTTCCCGAGGAGCTGGCCGAGGTGTCTGGGGAAAGGGAAGTTTGGGCTTCCATGCTTAGACTGCTGCCTCCGCGACCCGGCCCCGGATAAAGCGGAAGAAGACGAGATGAGACAGCTGTCAGGTTATAGTCCGATGAAAATCCATGATCCTGAGTTTGACATTTCAAAGTCATTCAAGGTCAAAGGCCATGGTGCCAAATGAAAGCCCATATGGCACTCCCTATAAGTTGATTATGGTAAATATCTGTCTACCAGGGCGGCACGGTGGTGTAGTGGTTAGCGCTGTCGCCTCACAGCAAGAAGGTCCTGGGTTCGAGCCCCGGGGCCGGCGAGGGCCTTTCTGTGTGGAGTTTGCATGTTCTCCCCGTGTCCGCGTGGGTTTCCTCCGGGTGCTCCGGTTTCCCCCACAGTCCAAAGACATGCAGGTTAGGTTAACTGGTGACTCTAAATTGACCGTAAGTGTGAATGGTTGTCTATGTTTCAGCCCTGTGATGACCTGGCAACTTGTCCAGGGTGTACCCCGCCTTTCGCCCATAGTCAGCTGGGATAGGCTCCAGCTTGCCTGCGACCCTGTAGAAGGATAAAGCGGCTAGAGATAATGAGATGAGATCTGTCTACCATCAACTGTTTTCAAGTTACAGCCCTCTGAAAATCCATGACCTTGAGTTTGACCTTTCAAGGTCAAAGATCATGGTGCCAAATGAAAGGCCATATGGGAGTTCCTATATGCTCATAATAGTAAACATTTGTCTATCAGCAACCGTTTTTGAGTTATAATGAAAAATTTTATTTTGACTGAAAGGTTGACCTTTCCGGTGATCTTGACCTTCACCTTGACCCGATTACCCCCAAAAATTAATCAGGTAATCTATGGACCATTACCCACCTACAATGAAAATTTGAAGTCAATCGGTTCAACCATCTAGACGCTAGATTGTTAACAGACATACCCCTTTTCCACCAAATCAGTTCCAGGGCTGGTTCGGGGCCAGTGCTTAGTTTGGAATCGGGTTTTCTGTTTCCACTGACAAAGAACTGGCTCTGGGCCAGAAAAACCAGTTCCAGGGTAGCACCAGCTCTTTGCTGGGCCAGAGGAAAGAACCGCTTATGTCGGGGGGGGGCGGAGTTGTTAAGACCAACAACAATAGCAAGACCGCGAGAGGGCGCCATTTTTAAATAAGCGACGAGATATCATGGATGCAATAAAGCAGCAGTCATCCATTATTATTGTTGTTGCTGCTTCTTCTTCTCCGTGTTGTTGTTGCTTCGATGTTCGCGCCAAGGTTTATGCAAACGCAGCGACGTAACTGACGTATACAGTGACGTAATGACGTGGCTCCCCTTAGCACCCCGAGCTATGGAAAAGCAAACTGGTTCTCAGCTGGTTTGCAAGTTGAACGAGTTGTGAACCAGCACTGGCTCCGAACCAGCCCTGGAACTGATTTGGTGGAAAAGAGGTAACAGACACACAAACAAACAAACAAACAAACTACACTGATTATAATACCTCACTCTGCTTACTCTGTCATGGGTGATGTAATTAAAACTAGAACCTTTACACATGTGAGGATGAAGATGAGGATGAGGAATAGGATGGTTTTGGAAAGCTGTTGAAATTTGAACAAATGTCCGGAAAAGTAGGTCCGGCTTTCTGTACACTTTCCCTCAGATTTGAATTTTTCTGGGATCCATACGCATGAACTTAACTGCGTAGTTTGACTTGATTTTGAATTAAGACAAGTCTGACGTTTGTTTCTTAATCTCCAGGTTCTTATTCTGATTTTTTCTTTCATGACATCTTTCAGCGTTCTCACGCCAGTGGAAATACTCCGTAAGAAGAAGCTTTAACAATAGGATTTTCAATAATAATCATATATCTATAATCAAACTACACTGAATTAAAAATGAAACACACCACTGTACGAGCACGAGTGATGTCATCGCTCCTTCTGTGCTCATGTCTGTACACCATCACATTACATGCTTCTCTCTAAATCCATCCATCTATTATCTGTAGCTGCTTATCCTGTCCTACAGGGTCGCAGGGAAGCTGGAGCCTATCCCAGCTGACTTTGGGCAAGAGGCGAGGTACATCCTGGACAAGTCGCCAGGTCATCACAGGGCTGACACATAGACACAGACAACCATTCACACTCACATTCACACCTACGCTCAATTTAGAGTCACCTGCATGTCTTTGGACTGTGGGGGAAACCGGAGCACCCGGAGGAAACCCACATGGACACAGGGAGAACATGCAAACTCCGCACAGAAAGGCCCTTGTTGGCCGCTGGGCTCGAACCCAGGACCTTCTTGCTGTGAGGCGACAGCACTAACCACTACACCACTGTGCCGCCCTTCTCTCTAAATCAACGTTATATAGTTTTGTTTAAAAATACCATCGATGGAAGAATCCATCAAAGGTCCTGGAGGAAACCGGTACCATAGTACGGCGAGGTATAGATCTGGTACTTGTTACAGTGACACAGCTAATCAGTCAGTCTTCAGTCTAAATACGATGTCAGTATTTATCCAGGGAAAGTTCCTCATATTCAGAATTGGGTTACGCACTCCTCAGATTAACTCAGATTAACGCCTCCAATTAATGCTGGGCAGCATGATGATATAAGATCAGTGATGACTCATGATGAAGTTTTCTCAGATATCACAGATATTTAAATTAAATTATTTTAAATTAATGATTTAATAATAATAATAATAATAATAATAATAATAATAATAATAAAAATATTATTGGGAATTATTATGGTTATACATACAGGACAGTTTTTCCATGGAATACAAACATGTGTTCTATTCCCTTCTAATGGGTTTCATTCATTTGGTTTGATAGCATGCAATATTGTTAGCATATCGCTTATTCTACGTGTATTACGGTACGTCACTCTACCCAATGGAGAATGAGCACTGAATATGGTTTACGATATTGCATGGTTGTCAAGACGACATGATGTCCAACATCGGAGACATAAAACTCCCATGCTAGTGAGCGAATAGGACAATTTGTAAACAAACATGGCCGCCAGGTTTGCTTTGTTAAATACAGAAGATTTTGAGAGAATTTTGAAAGAGACAGCTGCACTGAACACCCGAAAGGAATGTCAGTATAATAATAATAATAATAATAATAATAATAATAATAATAATAGCAGTAATGGCTGACTTTTTTTCGTGGTCTATCAAATATATTCCATTCAGCTACTCGTCTTCGACTTGTTCAGTATCATGCTAGCTGAATGGAATATATCTGATAGACAGTGGTGCTTGAAAGTTTGTGAACCTTTAGGAATTTTCTATATTTCTGCATAAATATGACCTAAAACATCATCAGATTTTCATACAAGTCCTAAAAGTAGATAAAGAGAACCCAGTTAAACAAATGAGACAAACATATTACACTTGGTCATTAATTTATTGAGGAAAATGATCCAATATTACATATCTATGAGGTTCAAAAGTATGTGAACCTCTAGGATTAGCAGTTAATTTGAAGGTGAAATTAGAGTCAGGTGTTTTCAATCAATGGGATGACAATCAGGTGTGAGTGGGCACCCGGTTTTATTTAAAGAACAGGGATCTATCAAAGTCTGATCTTCACAACACACATTTGTGGAAGTGTATCATGGCACGAACAAAGGAGATTCCTGAGGACCTCAGAAAAAACGTTGTTGATGCTCATCAGGCTGGAAAAGGTTACAAAACCATCTGTAAAGAGTTTGGACTCCACCAATCCACAGTCAGACAGATTGTGTACAAATAGAGGAAACTCAAGACCATTGTTACCCAACCCAGGAGTGGTCGACCAACAAAGATCACTCCAAGAGCAAGGTGTGTAATAGTCGGCGAGGTCACAAAGGACCCCAGGGTAACTTCTAAGCAACTGAAGGCCTCTCTCACATTAGCTAATGTTAATGTTCATGAGTCCACCATCAGGAGAACACTGAACAACAATGGTGTGCATGGCAGGGTTGCAAGGAGAAAGCCACTGCTCTCCAAAAAGAACATTGCTGCTCATCTGCAGTTTGCTAAAGATCATGAGGACAAGTCAGAAGGCTACTGGAAAAATGTTTTGTGGATGGATGAGACCAAAATAGAACTTTCTGGTTTAAATGAGAAGTGTTATGTTTGGAGAAAGGAAAACATTGCATTCCAGCATAAGAACCTTATCCCATCTGTGAAACATGGTGGTGGTAGTATCATGGTTTGGGCCTGTTTTGCTGCATCTGGGCCAGGACGGCTTGCCATCATTGATGGAACAATGAATTCTGAATTATACCAGTAAATTCTAAAGGAAAATGTCAGGACATCTGTCCATGAACTGAATCTCAAGAGAAGGTGGGTCATGCAGCAAGACAACGACCCTAAGTACACAAGTCGTTCTACCAAAGAATGGTTAAAGAAGAATAAAGTTAATGTTTTGGAATGGCCAAGTCAAAGTCCTGACCTTAATCCAATGGAAATGTTGTGGAAGGACCTGAAGCGAGCAGTTCATGTGAGGAAACCCACCAACATCCCAGAGTTGAAGCTGTTCTGTACGGAGGAACGGGCTAAAATTCCTCCAAGCCGGTGTGCAGGACTGATCAACAGTTACCGCAAACGTTTAGTTGCAGTTATTGCTGCACAAGGGGGTCACACCAGATACTGAAAGCAAAGGGTCACATACTTTTGCCACTCACAGATATGTAATATTGGATCATTTTCCTCAATAAATAAATGACCAAGTATAATATTTTGGTCTCATTTGCTTAACTGGGTTCTCTTTATCTACTTTTAGGACTTGTGTGGAAATCTGATGATGTTTTAGGCCATATTTATGCAGAAATATAGAAAATTCTAAAGGGTTCACAAACTTTCAAGCACCACTGTACCATAAAAAAAGCCAGCCAATATTATTTAAATATGTCACTCAGATCTGCGATGTATTTCAGATGAAAAATGTGAGTTTTTCAACATGAGAAGATAAACTTCATATCTTCAAGCCATCGTGTGACTTTCTTTTTATTATATCGACACATTCACAAACAAAAAGTCCCCAAATTTATCAAAACGATTCATTGATTTCCTCACGAGTGACATACAGAGATTTATGCATTTTGTGATAACCATCACACTATACATCATAAAAATGTCCTCAAAAATCTTGGCATGTCGGCCGGCTCTCCGAGGTTGCCAGATTATTTCTTGCGTCAAAGCGCCTGAACATTCAATAACAAGTGCTTGCCTTTAAACCTGAAAAATTCAGGGATAGAAAATGCGGACTGTCGACTTTTTTTCCCCGCTGCATTTTTTCCCCCAAATATATGATCTATCATTGTGATGACACCATTAATTCATGCATACTGTATTTATATTTATGTATTAATTATCAGCCTCAGATGATGCACTTTTTTCTTCATGCATTTTTTTTTAGCATATTTCCATCTCAGACATCATTCAACTCTGTACAGATAGCAGTGAAGGAACAGAGGTGAAGGAAGGGAAAGGGTTGAATGGGTTTTGAAGCATTCGATTTCCAACAGCGTTGTTTATATCACTTACACCTGAAACCAAATGAAGACAGTTTGGATGTTTTTTGAATAAACATCACAGTTGCTATAATTGCTATAAAGTCTGAAGAGCCAGTCTGATCAATGAGACTGAACTGTACTAAATAATGCACATAAACTGAAGCTTGACATGTGAATAAACTGGGATATTTTCTTACCTGGAGTTGCATCAGGCAGCAGAACACAACAGAGTCAGGGGTTGAATGCGGCAGGAAGCAGAAAGAAAGAGAGAAAAGAAGAAGAAGAAGTCCAGATTCAGATTTGGTTTTGTTTTTACTTGTGGCCACTCAACCAATTATGCATGCAATTTCATTTTTTTTTTTCCTGGAAACAATCCCACGGACAAGAGGGCGGAAAATGAAACAGGTGGAGACGGCGTATGCGCTGTGACAGTGATGCTAATACATAGTTATAAGATCTGCTGGAAAGCCATGAATCATGTCTTATGCCGAGTCGTTTCTTTCCGCGCCTCCGTCGGGAGATAATCGAATGAGAGCCGTCGCCGAAGGGGCTGGGGGGAGATCGAGTTGCTCAGACTGAAAAAAAAGAACCAAAAAAAACCCTGCTAGAACAGAGCGCTAACATGATAAGACAAAGCATTCCCTCGGCAACCAGGAAGATAAATCATGCGATCAACGTGACAATCCTTTGCTTCTAAAAAGTCTTTTCAAGTACATGATGTTAGATTCTGCTCCATTAACCTCACCTTTTTTGTTCTGCATTCATTCATTTATTCATCCTAGTGCTCAAGTGCTGCATTTTAAATGTACAAAAGGAAGTTAACAAAGTTAAATGAAAAATCCACCTGGAACCATCGTCAATGGTGTCCAAATGTGTTAGAGGTCTTTCACGGTCCCCGAGATTACTTACCCACAATGCAGTTCTACCAGCTGATGGTGCTGACGTAGGATTTAGCCTTTGCTTCATGTCTATGGAAAGGGACCGATGCAGCGGTGCTTTAGTCTTTTAGTTTGTTCAGCTCTATAGTGTACAGCCTGTGTACGCTATTCTCAAACGGACAAGCCAAGTCTTTACTATCACTCAGTGTCTTAAAGCTGGAACTTTTAGTCGAGAGTTTGCTTTAAAGCGAGACGGCCTTTCTATTTCATAAAATCGGTGAAATTTAGTTCCCTCTGAAATGTGGTCATTGTGATATATGTTTATTTCTGTAATATCTCACAAAATATCAGGCCATTCTGTGGCTGGGAAGTTATTTAATTTGAGGGGATTCCCGAGCAAATAATGCGCATGAAATCACTCGCTTCGCGCAGTCAAGCAGACAGGGGAAGTCCGTGTGTGTGCTCATGCACAGGTTTACCTTTGACTGCGCACTGACAGTTCCATCATTCTGTCACTAAACGAACAGTTGATCACACCGAGGTGCTCGCTGACCGCCGATATTTCTTAGTTTGGTCCTGCGTTTCCTTTCCTTCGTATATAACACAACGTCTTTTCTTCTCGCTTTCTTTCCGTTACTGTAGTCGGTCTTTCACGTTTCATTCGCACACTCACATCCTCCGTTTTTCTCTCCTGTTTCAAATTTGTATCCCACAATGCCTTGCGCGAATGAGGAAAACCCACCATGTGATGCATGATGTAGTATCTTGTATTGGGTCATGGTGAAGCAGGAAAAAATAGCAGAGAACTTAGGGCAGGGTGGCACAGTGGTGTAGGGGTTAGTGCTGTCGTCTCACAGCAAGAAGGTCCGGGTTCGAGCCCCGGGGCCGGCGAGGGCCTTTCTGTGCGGAGTTTGAATGTTCTCCCCGTGTCCGTGTGGGTTTCCTCCGGGTGCTCCGGTTTCCCCCACAGTCCAAAGACATGCAAGTTAGGTTAACTGGTGACTCTAAATTGACCGTAGGTGTGAATGTGAGTGTGAATGGTTGTCTGTGTCTATGTGTCAGCCCTGTGATGACCTGGTGACTTGTCCAGGGTGTACCCCGCCTTTCGCCCGTAGTCAGCTGGGATAGGCTCCAGCTTGCCTGCAACCCTGTAGAACAGGATAAAGCGGCTACAGATAATGAGATGAGAATTTAGGGCCATGTGGCCATAATTCATGAATTGTTCTATTTTAAAAAAAATAAATAAATAATGAAATCGGAAGTCTGTGATTCAAATTCAGTAACTTTCAGTCCACTAAACAAAAATAACTGAGTGTTGGGAAAATTCTTTTTATGACCTACACTTGAAAACTCTAAAAGGCAGTCTAGCTTTAATGTCTTGGTTATTTATATATTGGATGAATATGATGTCGGATTTTGCTGGAAAATGGTAAGAAAAGATAATAACTCATAACTGTTATATCTGACATCACTAGACTTCTTTTCTCTGAGTAGTGATAACAAATTAGTGCCAGGATTTTGATTCACATCACAAATCCACATCCAACATGATCATATTTCCTTTTGTGTACCTTATTACAGTTTGGCATGGTTTGCTTTTCTTGCTAATGAGACTCAAACTCAGAGTCCTTGAGTAACTCGCCAGATCCTTAAGAAAAACACATCTGGGGACACACTCAGGAAGCGTGAATGAGAGCAGACAGGCGTTGGACAAGCAAGTGTGGCCTCACAAACGGGTAAATAAAAACATCGGTAGACAGACGAAAGTGGCGCTAAACAGCTTATTTTCCATGATGCGCTCCGCCACCTTTAATATCACTTCATCTGACATGCAATTCATGCTGGTTTAGCTTCCAGTGTGTTTCTCATTTTCTTTCTCTCTCTCTCTCTCGCTCTCTCACCAGGGTGAATAGACTTCAGCGTTCAGCACAACTTCATCAGTGATGGTCCTGAACTTCATGCAAGAAAATAGGTTCACACGCTCATAAAAGATGATTGAGACTGGATTGGGATCAGTTACTCCAAGCAAATGTATCGATTCTTTTAAGGTTAATGAGCTGAAGGTAGAAAAGGAAAAAAAAAAAAAGTCTGTGCACCTGACCTTTAATGAACCAGCAAGTGCAACAGGAAAAGTTAATCCAGATGTGGCGTATAATTCTCGAATCAAAGGTCTTGGGTCATGCGGAAAACTGATCTCGAGGGCATGGTGGTCAATTCATTTGTGAACCAGGCAGTTAAAAACCACAGAAATTTCTGTATCGAGTGCTGAAATTCAACATTGTTCAGAATGAGGAGTCCTGGGAAGGGGGAGGAGCTAAAATACAGTGAACAATATCAAGCAAAACACGTCCATTCGAATTGTTTGAGGAAAACAAACAGTATTTTTTGCGTTGTTTTGTTTTTTTCATCCAATTTGGTCATTTTCCAAACCCCACCCACTAGCTAGCTCTCTCCAATGTCCAATCACATGACAGCTACCAAGTGAAATGATTTTTTCAGTGGCATCGCTAATAAATCTAGCTAACCCATGTTATAAATGATACTGTACAGACCCGTTGCAACAAGGTAGGCAGACTTGGCAATTGCCTAGGGCCCCAGCCCTCGAAGGGCCCTCGCTGCCGAACGACTAGTTATGTATTCAATAGCAATGACAACTTTTTGAGCGCGGCAGCGCAGCACCTAATGACACTTGTTGAAATACCCTAGTTCCAAGGGGGGCCCCATAATGCACAACAGCGCCTCCCTACATGCTTTGGCCGAAAAGTGCAATGACAGTCTGTTGTCAACCCCTCAATGCCCATCTCCGTCCAGTCAAGTGGTTGCAGAGCTCCGCGGCAAAAAAAAACCCAAAATCAAATATGAAGCGAAATTACCCCTCAGGGAGCCAGAAGAGAAAGAAGAAAAGGGAGGAGGAAGAGAGAAAAAAACAAGACACTGGTAAGTGAGAATGTACACACTCATTAATACCAAGCGGGTCGACAAGCAAATTTGGTAGCTAGCTTACGTTAATGGTAGTTATCTTGTAGACAGTGTTTATAACAGTGATGTAAACGTTGTCATGCACAACAACAGGCTTACAAACTTGCAAGGACTGGCTAAAAATTCTAATATGTGCCACACAAATAGGTGAAAGACTGTCAACTTCTCCCAGATTAACTTATTGTGTTTATCAAAATGTCATAGTCAGAGTTAGTTTGGGACTATAACGTTGGGAATGGGGCATATTGGTGTAATATCGCCGCAGCTCAAGTCAGATTTTGGACATGATAAGCGAGAAAACGGTACTTCTTTCAATGGGACTTAAACTCAGTTTTGTCCGGATCTGCACAGTCTTTGTTACCCCAGAATGTAAGGTAGTAGAGCCAAATATTATTTGCAGTCCATTACTTTTATGTATATCATCACGTTTTCAGTGAAAAAGGGATGAGAAAGCAGCAGTTTTAGACATTTTGCCCATGATTCTAGTTGTGTATTCTTAAATTTTTATGTGTTTTTCTATACCTTTTGCACTTTTATGTGTGTGCTGGTTCTTATTAAGATTCTTATTCATGTTTCTAATCATTTAATCACCATTTGAAGTTATTTCTACTTGTGTATATACTGTAAATATTTAGTGTTGTGTTATTTGCACATTTTATATTACTTTGTCTTATTTTCATATTTGATTATATATATATATATATATATATATATATATATATATATATATATATATATATATATATATATATGTGTGTGTGTGTGTGTGTGCGTGTGTGTATATTTTGTCTATTCTTGTGTTTAATTGGGTTTGATAATTATTTATAATAATGTAAAAGAGTTCATTTATTAAGTAAAAATCGTAAGAATGATTACAATATGTGTGATGTTTATTTATTAAGTCTTCAGTGGATAGGCGGCCATAAGACCTTTCGTCGAGGGGGGAGATAATTATGGGCCCCAGAACCCCCTTTGCCTAGGGCCCCCAAATAGCTTGAAATGGGCCTGATACTGTATATGTGTCTAAAGTTAGCCAAGTTGAAAATACCGTAGATTAATATATTTTATTTCACTCTGTTTACTGTGACAAAAAGAGAATGCTGTGTAAGTGAGATGGTCTGAAGGGGGCGGGGCTTCCAGAAAGTATCAGTTAATATCGATGACTTCAAAACACCGATGCGCCTGTCGATCATTCTGGATTCTTACAACAACTGGCTTTCCTAGCATTTCTTTTGAACGATAACTCAAAGGTGGGAGGATCTTCTACATGAAACGCCTGCAAGTACGTTACACTTCTATATGACTGTGATGAACAACATGAGAAGGCCTGTATTTTGTCCAGAAATAAAAAGTTATAAAAGAAGAAGAAGAAAAAGATGTTTGGAAGTTGATAATAGTTGAAGCGGAGTAAATTGGCTCCACTGGGAACTGCTTCGCTTCCAAGACGGAGAAGTCCTCGCTGTCACTGACACATTGCGGTGAAATAAAATAAAAATAAACCTCTCGCACTTGCTTGTGCACAAACTCCCACTATACATCATTCAAGGCCAGCAATCCCCCTGCAGTACTGCAAAAGGAAAACTACAGCATTATCTCCACTCAAAAAACATGAAAAAAAATCTGCACTTATAAATGAAACATGCTTTTTGTTCTGAAAGTGCATATCCATTGCCCAGTGAGACATTTTATGTTTTGACATGCCAATAGAAAAAAATATCAAGCTCAGAGAATGGATGGATGGATGGATGGATGAAGAATCGAAACGAGGCCTGAAAGCTCAACACTGTCTGCGTGTCAAGAGCCGACTCAATCAAACTGGCTGAGCGGCAGACTATTGCATTAAAGCGTGCCAAAAGAAATCCATGTATCGATTTGGATCCTAAAATAGCTTCGAGTCACATTTGTTTCCTGAAACGACACGGTGAATGGATTTAGTCTTGCATGGATTCGATGGAAGAGAAAAGTGCTGGACTTTTGTCAAACAAATACCTCGGCAACATTCATGCGATGTTACGTGATGTAATTCCTTTAACTGACATCACGCTGAAAGCTCAACAAACAGTTCAGGCTTGGTGCCAAATTTCCAAACATCAAACACTCAAAATGTAGCGTGATGAAATCATGTCATTCTTTTCTGACAATTTTGCAAGACATTGCATCACAATAAAGCACTACAGCAATCAAATCTGTCGAAAGCATGAGCATAAAACGTCAGTGGCTTTCATTTTTGGTGCTGATAAACTATATAGTTATCAAATAGTGCTTTACTGTCATAATTTAAAGCTTAGTAAAGAACTGTACATAGTTTAATTTTATCTTTATTTCATATACAGTACCAGTCAACAGTTTGTACACCCCTATTCTACTCATTCATATATATCTCTTTTCTACATTGTACAACCCCGATTCCAAAAAAATTGGGACAAAGTACAAATTGTAAATAAAAACGGAATGCAATGATGTGGAAGTTTCAAAATTCCATATTTTATTCAGAATAGAACATAGATGACATATCAAATGTTTAAACTGAGAAAATGTATCATTTAAAGAGAAAAATTAGGTGATTTTAAATTTCATGACAACAACACATCTCAAAAAAGTTGGGACAAGGCCATGTTTCCCACTGTGAGACATCCCCTTTTCTCTTTACAACAGTCTGTAAACGTCTGGGGACTGAGGAGACAAGTTGCTCAAGTTTAGGGATAGGAATGTTAACCCATTCTTGTCTAATGTAGGATTCTAGTTGCTCAACTGACTTGGGTCTTTTTTGTCGTATCTTCCGTTTTATGATGCGCCAAATGTTTTCTATGTGTGAAAGATCTGGACTGCAGGCTGGCCAGTTCAGTACCCGGACCCTTCTTCTACGCAGCCATGATGCTGTAATTGATGCAGTATGTGGTTTGGCATTGTCATGTTGGAAAATGCAAGGTCTTCCCTGAAAGAGACGTCGTCTGGATGGGAGCATATGTTGCTCTAGAACCTGGATATACCTTTCAGCATTGATGGTGTCTTTCCAGATGTGTAAGCTGCCCATGCCACACGCACTAATGCAACCCCATACCATCAGAGATGCAGGCTTCTGAACTGAGCGCTGATAACAACTTGGGTCGTCCTTCTCCTCTTTAGTCCGAATGACACGGCGTCCCTGATTTCCATAAAGAACTTCAAATTTTGATTCGTCTGACCACAGAACAGTTTTCCACTTTGCCACAGTCCATTTTAAATGAGCCTTGGCCCAGAGAAGACGTCTGCGCTTCTGGATCATGTTTAGATACGGCTTCTTCTTTGAACTATAGAGTTTTAGCTGGCAACGGTGGATGGCACGGTGAATTGTGTTCCCAGATAATGTTCTCTGGAAATATTCCTGAGCCCATTTTGTGATTTCCAATACAGAAGCATGCCTGTATGTGATGCAGTGCCGCCTAAGGGCCCGAAGATCACGGGTACCCAGTATGGTTTTCTGGCCTTGACCCTTACACACAGAGATTCTTCCAGATTCTCTGAATCTTTTGATGATATTATACACTGTAGATGATGATATGTTCAAACTCTTTGCAATTTTACACTGTCGAACTCCTTTCTGATATTGCTCCACTATTTGTTGGCGCAGAATTAGGGGGATTGGTGATCCTCTTCCCATCTTTACTTCTGAGAGCCGCTGCCACTCCAAGATGCTCTTTTTATACCCAGTCATGTTAATGACCTATTGCCAGTTGACCTAATGAGTTGCAGTTTGGTCCTCCAGCTGTTCCTTTTTTGTACCTTTAACTTTTCCAGCCTCTTATTGCCCCTGTCCCAACTTTTTTGAGATGTGTTGCTGTCATGAAATTTCAAATGAGCCAATATTTGGCATGAAATTTCAAAATGTCTCACTTTCAACATTTGATATGTTGTCTATGTTCTATTGTGAATACAATATCAGTTTTTGAGATTTGTAAATTATTGCATTCCGTTTTTATTTACAATTTGTACTTTGTCCCAATTTTTTTTGGAATCGGGGTTGTAGAACAATACTGAAGACAACCAAACTTGGGAACTTTTTTTTTTCAAAGTGTTAAAAACAAAATATGTTGGATATTTTAGATTCTTCAGAGTATCCAGTGTTTACCTTGATGACGCTTCGCACACTATCGGCATTATCTTAACCAACTTCATGAGGTAGTCACCTGGAATGCTGTTCAATTAACAGGTGCCTCATCAAAAGTTCATTAGTGGATGAGTTTCTTGCCTTCTTAATGCGTTTGAGTTCAAACAGTACATAATAACCATACAGTAAATAATAACTAGATAGAGACTGTGACTAAAGTCACAGTGATTTGTGCTAGCTCTTACAAACTGGGACGTCTGGTCACCGTATCCTATAGATCCGGAATGGTAAGAGATAGAGAATGATGCTTAGTGAGGAAAAAAGCCTGTTTTTCATGGATCATTCTGGTTTGGCGATCCAGATCACCACCAAAAGTCATAGCAACGTAATTCAGCCCATTAGCATTCTGAACGTGAAATTTGGTGATGACTGGTTGAAAACTGAGGGAGAAATAGCGTCTTAAAAAAAAGTTAGGATAATAATAATGAGAAGAAGAAGAAGAAGAAGAAGAAGAAATTAAGTAGAAAGATCCTGAGTGAGAGTAATAATTTGCACCAGCGCTGCTAGCGCAAATGAAATACTGTTCCACACCACAACTGTAGTAATCCATATGTCACGAACCGCTCAACTAAGTAAAGAGAAACAACATCCATCATTACTTTAAGACATGAAGTGGCTTTTAATTAATAAAAATAAACAAAAAACACTGAATTAGATAGATGGTGTGCCCTTTTGTATGTGTCTTGGTCTCATAAAGATTGAGAAATTTATGAGTTTTTTTTCATCTGATTTGCTATTTTTAAAGCTACCTAGAATATTGCATTCCTTTCACTTTGTTTACCTAGCCTTAGCATTTTACTGGAATCCAAATACTAGCTAGTGATATAGCTACTATCGCTAACAGCTAACACCGTGTAGTATATTAGGTAGGCGGCACGGTGCTGTAGTGGTTAGCGCTGTCGCCTCACAGCAAAAAGGTTCTGGGTTCAAGCCCAGTGGCCGATGGGGCCCTTTCTGTGTGGAGTTTGCATGTTCTCCCTGTGTCTGTGTGGGTTTCCTCTGGGTGCTCCGGTTCCCCCCACAGTCCAAAGACATGCAGGTTAGGATAACTGGTGGCTCTAAATTGTTCATAGTTGTGAATGATTGAGAGGAGGACATCTCTATAATAATCCAGTAGAAGGCAATGGGAAACCACTACTGTAATGTTCCCTAGAAACTTTGATAGCTGAAGCTGACAGAACAGCCACGTCACTGTAGTGATATGCCAAAATGGATGGATGGAGTATATTAGGTATCCAGTGGGTTTGCCCCCAGGTGGTTTAGCCCCCAGTGTATTAGCCCCATCTTCAAGTGGTTTAGCCCCATGTTTGAAGGTGAATAAAGTTGATCTAATATCTGTCTATGATTGATCATTCTAGATTGAAAGACAACAGAGCTTTTTTTCAAGGAAAGTTTGAACTTGAAGTTTTTGATCAGATTTTGAAAAATAAAAGTATACAATTGTAAATAAATTATAATCACAATGAGACCTAAGCTTTAGCCAGTCCATCCCCTGGCTTTCTTTTGGCTTTTTTCAGTCTGATCACTGGGAGCCTAAACTGTCTCATCTCTCTCTCATTATCTCTAGCCGCTTATCCTGTTCTACAGGGTCGCAGGCAAGCTGGAGCCTATCCCAGCTGACTACGGGCGAAAGGCGGGGTACACCCTGGACAAGTCGCCAGGTCATCACAGGGCTGACACATAGACACAGACAACCATTCACACTCACATTCACACCTACGGTCAATTTAGAGTCACCAGTTAACCTAACCTGCATGTCTTTGGACTGTGGGGGAAAACGGAGCACCTGGAGGAAACCCACGCGGACACGGGGAGAACATGCAAACTCTGCACAGAAAGGCCCTCGCCGGCCACGGGGCTCGAACCTGGACCTTCTTGGTGTGAGGCGACAGCACTAACCACTACACCACCGTGCTGCCTCCCTAAGCTGTCTCATCTCATCTCATTATCTCTAGCCGCTTTATCCTTCTACAGGGTCGCAGGCAAGCTGGAGCCTATCCCAGCTGACTACGGGTGAAAGGCGGGGTACACCCTGGACAAGTCACCAGGTCATCACAGGGCTGACACATAGACACAGACAACCATTCACACTCACATTCACACCTACGGTCAATTTAGAGTCACCAGTTAACCTAACCTGCATGTCTTTAGACTGTGGGGGAAACCGGAGCACCCGGAGGAAACCCACACGGACACAGGGAGAACATGCAAACTCTGCACAGAAAGGCCCTCACCGGCCACGGGGCTCGAACCTGGACCTTCTTGGTGTGAGGCGACAGCACTAACCACTACACCACCGTGCTGCCTCCCTAAGCTGTCTCATCTCATCTCATTATCTCTAGCCACTTTATCCTTCTACAGGGTCGCAGGCAAGCTGGAGCCTATCCCAGCTGACTACGGGTGAAAGGCGGGGTACACCCTGGACAAGTCACCAGGTCATCACAGGGCTGGCATATAGAGACAAACAACCATTCACACTCACATTCACACCTACAGTCAAGAGTCACCAGTTAACCTAACCTGCATGTCTTTGGACTGTGGGGGAAAACGGAGCACCCGGAGGAAACCCACGCGGACACGGGGAGAACATGCAAACTCCACACAGAAAGGCCCCTGTCTGCCACTGGGCTTGAATTCAGAACCTTCTTGCAGTGAGGAAACAGTGTTAACCACTACACTACCTGGCCACCAATCAATATTTATATAATTTGTTGTGATACTTAATTCTAAAAGCTCTCATAAATGACTTATTGGTGTCTCAGAAGGTAAAATTATGATCAAACTTAGTTCAATTCAAGGGGTGGTGTCGTGGTTAGCACTGTCACCACACAGCAAGAAGGTTCTGGGTTCGAGCCCAGTGGCCAATGGGGGCCTTTCTGTGTGGAGTTTGCATGTTTTCCCCGTGTCTGTGTGGGTTTCCTCCGGGTGCTCCGGTTTCCCCCACAGTCCAAAGACATGCAGGTTAGGACAATTGATGGCTCTAAATTGACCGTAGGTGTGAATGTGAGTGGTTGTTTGTGTCTATGTCTCAGCCCTGTGATGATCTAGTGACTTGTCCAGGGTGTACCCCGCCTCTCACCCATAGTCATCTAGGATAGGCTCCAGCTTGCCCGCAACCCTGTACAGGATAAGTCTCACCTCATCTCATTATCTGTAGCCGCTTTATCCTGTTCTACAGGGTTGCAGGCAAACTGGAGCCTATCCCAGCTGACTACGGGCGAAAGGCGGGGTACACCCTGGACAAGTCGCCAGGTCATCACAGGGCTGACACATAGACACAGACAACCATTCACACTCACATTCACACCTACGCTCAATTTAGAGTCACCAGTTAACCTAACCTGCATGTCTTTGGACTGTGGGGGAAACCGGAGCACCCGGAGGAAACCCACACGGACACAGGGAGAACATGCAAACTCTGCACAGAAAGGCCCTCACCGGCCACGGGGCTCGAACCTGGACCTTCTTGGTGTGAGGCGACAGCACTAACCACTACACCACCGTGCTGCCTCCCTAAGCTGTCTTTCTGTGTTTTTTTTAAACAAAGAAACTACAGTAGATAATAAAAACATGAAAATAAATGTCCTAAAATAAAGAAAGGACATCTATTTCCATGTTTTTTTTTTAAATTTTACTTTTCATTCTGTATTTACTTACAGAAACACAGCACACATCTATGGTCAGATGTTCATAGTCACGCAAATATGGCTGCCAGCCATCCATCCATCATCCATAATCGCTTATCCTGTGCAGGATCCTGAGCCTATCCCAGCTGACTATGGGCGAGAGGCGGGGTACACCCTGGACAAGTCACCAGGTCATCACAGGGCTGGCATATAGAGACAAACAACCATTCACACTCACATTCACACCTACAGTCAAGAGTCACCAGTTAACCTAACCTGCATGTCTTTGGACTGTGGGGGAAAATGGAGCACCCGGAGGAAACCCACGCGGACACGGGGAGAACATGCAAACTCCACACAGAAAGGCCCCTGTCTGCCACTGGGCTTGAATTCAGAACCTTCTTGCAGTGAGGAAACAGTGTTAACCACTACACTACCTGGCCACCAATCAATATTTATATAATTTGTTGTGATACTTAATTCTAAAAGCTCTCATAAATGACTTATTGGTGTCTCAGAAGGTAAAATTATGATCAAACTTAGTTCAATTCAAGGGGTGGTGTCGTGGTTAGCACTGTCACCACACAGCAAGAAGGTTCTGGGTTCGAGCCCAGTGGCCAATGGGGGCCTTTCTGTGTGGAGTTTGCATGTTTTCCCCATGTCTGTGTGGGTTTCCTGCGGGTGCTCCGGTTTCCCCCACAGTCCAAAGACATGCAGGTTAGGACAATTGATGGCTCTAAATTGACCGTAGGTGTGAATGTGAGTGGTTGTTTGTGTCTATGTCTCAGCCCTGTGATGATCTAGTGACTTGTCCAGGGTGTACCCCACCTCTCACCCATAGTCAGCTGGGATAGGCTCCAGCTTGCCCGCAACCCTGTACAGGATAAGTCTCATCTCATCTCATTATCTCTAGCCGCTTTATCCTGTTCTACAGGGTCGCAGGCAAGCTGGAGCCTATCCCAGCTGACTACGGGTGAAAGGCGGGGTACACCCTGGACAAGTCGCCAGGTCATCACAGGGCTGACACATAGACACAGACAACCATTCACACTCACATTCACACCTACGCTCAATTTAGAGTCACCAGTTAACCTAACCTGCATGTCTTTGGACTGTGGGGGAAACCGGAGCACCCGGAGGAAACCCACGCAGACAACATGCAAACTCCACACAGAAAGGCCCTCGCCGGCCACGGGGCTTGAACCCGGACCTTCTTGCTGTGAGGCGACAGCGCTAACCACTACACCACTATGCCGTCTGAACAGGCTAAGTGGCTACAGATAATGGATGGATACTTCAATTTAGTGATGAAGAATGGAAGATGTTCAACAAGTCGCCAGGTCATCGCAGGGCTGACACAGAGACAAACAACCATTCACACCTACAGTCAATTTAGACCCACCCGTTAGCCTAACCTGCATGTCTTTGGACCGCGGGGGAAACTGGAGCACCTGGCGGAAACCCACACAAGCATGAGGAGAACACGCAAGCTCCACACAGAGAGGCCCTCATCAGTCACTGGGCTTGAACCCAGAACCTTCTTGCTTTGAAGTAACAACGCTAACCACTGCACCCCCATGAGCATTCAACATTTAACATTAAAAATAACACCTAGGGGAAAAAAAAAGACTCGAGAGTCAACCAAAGTTTTTTTTTTCAATGTAAAGAGTTGGAGCGCCATGTGAAGTTTGGTGCAAAGAAACTTCTTTCTTAGTGAGCTGCAGCTCAGCAACTTCTCAATTTTAACACTAGGAGGCGAATTAAAAGCAGTAGATCAGATTTCATTGCACAGTCGCAACCTTCTAGGGAGGTCTGGGGGCAATTTCTATTGAAATTTTAAAAAAAAGTGTAAAATGATGTGTTCTGCATTCTGAGTGCCATATCTGAAGAAAACTGATCGGGAAATCGGACTGATGTACTTCACAAAATGCCTCGCCTTGATGCTTTGATGCTGGATGATCTGATGGCCAAGTCGCCTTGAACTTGTGATTGCGAATCTTTTTTTTTGTTCTGAGTTTTAACTGTTTGGTTTTTACAAATAAATACTGCCGTGATTTGTTAGAATATGTGACCTCATTGTCGATTGGCTAAAACTATAATGAGAACCAATGGAACGGCACGATAGAGCGATACAATTTAGATTCAACATCATTATCACGCCATTCCATTGGCTCTTGGCTTCACTTAATATGACTATTTGATGCTGTATACGTGTATCCCCTGTGCTGAAAACAGTTGAAATGAGATCAGAAAAGCAAATCCAGTATTTTTCACTGATTATTTTGTAAAGCAGTAGTTTTAGAACTGAAAGCAGTAGGCGAGATCCGCCTGTCAAACTTGGCAGACTGCGTGAATCGGTACGGTTGGCCAATATGTGAACTTTAGCGCTAAACATAGCACGTTCCTCCAAACGTGATAGTGTGTGGGAACTTCCCCTTGGGTAAGCTTCTGCTCCCATACCATGACACTGTATGCTCTGTAAACCAGCCCTGGTTATCGTAAAAACACCATTCAAGTTGCATCGGAAAGCGAAGAATCTCACGACTCGGACAGAATTTAAAACTCATCTCTATCATAAATGTCTCAAACGTTGTTTAAGGTTTTGTAGAACATGTGTCTGTGCTGCATCGATGCAACGTTTGGCTTGTAAGGGTTAAAGAAACAACAACAATCCAAACGCCAAACATAATAATTCTCAAACAAACCCAAACAGTGCATTTTAACCCAAACACCTCAGTCTTACAGGGTGTTATTTGGGTTTACACCACAGCGCTGGCTGTTGAATTCTGGATTCTCATTGGTCAGAAAGCGTTGGTTAACTTTCTATTGCATGTTATCGTTTCCATAGGAACAGCTCGTTCACAGGGACTTGTATGGAAGACACGGAATTAAAAAAAAAAAAACTAAAAGGTGAATTTTGGGCGGCACGGTGGTGTAGCGGTTAGCGCTGTCGCCTCACAGCAAGAAGGTCCGGGTTCGAGCCCCGTGGCCGGCGAGGGCCTTTCTGTGCGGAGTTTGCATGTTCTCCCCGTGTCAGCGTGGGTTTCCTCCGGGTGCTCCGGTTTCCCCCACAGTCCAAAGACATGCAGGTTAGGTTAACTGGTGACTCTAAATTGAGCGTAGGTGTGAATGTGAGTGTGAATGGTTGTCTGTGTCTATGTGTCAGCCCTGTGATGACCTGGCGACTTGTCCAGGGTGTACCCCGCCTTTCGCCCGTAGTCAGCTGGGATAGGCTCCAGCTTGCCTGCGACCCTGTAGAAGGATAAAGCAGCTAGAGATGATGAGATGAGATGAAGGTGAATTTTTTCTAAGGTGCTTATTTAAAGCCTCACTCACAACCCGCCATAAGTGTTTTGGACACACACGGGTTGCACGGTTTGGTAGCTTGCAGCCGTACCACAGGGTTGCGGTGAACCCGGGGGAAAGTTTGGGGGAGGAGTACGGGCAAAGTACTTGTCAAGTACAGGCTGCACACCTGACTTCCTCGAGGCGTGGGAGAAATTGCGCCGTTCGCCCGTGGAAAGCGTATATCTGACGCACGTGATCAGTGTGTGGTCAGTGAGTGTGTGAGACTTGCATTTTACCAGTTTCCTGCGCTACGAGTTCGGGCCGCACTTGCGAAGCGTGTGTGATGCATGTGATTAGCATGTTGCAATCACCCATAACTTGCGTGTGACGCAAGCCAGGAGTGGGTATAAAACCAGCGTATCTGCAGCATTCTGCATCGGTCTTTCGGCTGAAGAACATTGGATATTTTGTGGGAAAATTTTTCAGTTTAAAGTTTAGAAAATGGGACCCAAGAAGAAGCGAGCAAAAGTGAAGTAACCCAGCCTGAAACAGCAGACGGGGAGGAGGAAGAATGTGATGATGATGGTAGCAGCACCGGCGAGCCCTGCACGGACAGGGAGAAGTTTGCCTTCAAGCCGGCAGAAGGCACACAGCACCCCGCCAGAGGGATTTTCACAGGTAAATACACACGCTTTAAACATTCATTTCAGTATCTATATGCTTATGTCATTAATATTATATACGCTGATTTTCATGTATGTTTCCGCTAACGACGCCCAGAAGTGAGGACATCGCAATCCCATCATCGCTGTCAGGCCATTGTGCCATGCTCAGGGATAAAGACAAGGACATCCCGACACCCCGTCCCACCACTCAGCAGGAGCAGGAGCAGGACAGCAGCTCGGAGTCAAAGTGTGTTTCAGTGCTCAAACTGTTGGGCTATTTAGTTGGGATTTTTTACAGTGTAATAAAATGCATTATTCCATTATACTCATGTTTTATTATTTGACATTTGCATGGTAAATTAACATATACTCAAATAAAAACAGCAAATGAGGTGGTCTTCTTCCCTTCTACAATGCTACACGCTACATGATCGGTTCCTTGGTTTCTCCCCAATATATACTGTATACCCAGAGTCTTGCCCCTCGTGTCACGTGTAGGTCACGTGCGCTGCGTGCAGGTCGCGTGCGCTGCGTGCATGTCGTGTGCGCTGCGTGCGCACCACACATAGGGGTAGAAAGTGAGATGTACTTCTGTCTTGCGCGCCGCACAAATAGTAAGTGTGGAATACTTGTGTAGTATTTCTGAGGCACGTCACTCATACAATGACCGTGCGTCACTCATGCGCCTTACTGTCATCGCAAAAAGCCCCTACTAGTCGCGCTGCTGACTTGGTTCAGGCGTACAAAAGGAGTACGGGTCCCGTACGTAGTGTATGCGTTCTTGATTTGTCACAAGACCTGTAGAATTTGCATGTGCAGGACCAAAAGTCTCCACGGGCACTCTGCGACCTTCTACGGCGCTGAACACACGCAAGTCTTGCGCGAGTCTCAAGCACGGTTTTGCCAATTTTTTTTTACCGTAGACCGCCCGTAGCAGCACGTACGGTGGGTTGTGAGTGAGGCTTAACATTTATGGAAGGAGTCTCCAGTGTCAGTACCATGATAAGCTTGTTTTCAAGAGAAAGAAAAAGAGAGACTGGGGAAGGAACGACTGTTTCGAGCTTCGAAATGTAGAACTAACTTTTTTCATGGACATGAGGGTTATACCTGTTAAAACTGTTAATGTTATAGTCATGCTGTCTGTTGTTGCCCAAATGAGGATGGGTTCCCTTTTGAGTCTGGTTCCTCTCGAGGTTTCTTCCTCATGTCGTCTGAGGGAGTTTTTCCTTGCCACCGTCGCCACAGGCTTGCTCATTGGGGATAGATTAGGGATAAAATTAGCTCATGTTTTAAGTCGTTCAAATTCTGTAAAGCTGCTTTGCGACAATGTTTATTGTTAAAAGCGCTATACAAATAAACTTGATTTTGATTTGATGAAGTGTAACTAGAAATGGATAAAAGCTATGACATTCTTTTCATAAATAAAAATTGTAGAGGAATAAATAAAACACTTCAGGATGTTTGTTTGTAGGAAACTAATCATCTTCCAGGTTCTAGCAGTCACTCGGCTTCATCACACCACCCACGCCTTGTTGATTATTTTCCTCTAACAGCACAACGCTGCATACACTGGCGATGAAAGATTTCATTCAGCAACATTTTTTTTTTTTTTTTACTTTTTTCACTTGGTCTTGAACTTGTGACCTGATGTGGTAAGGATTGCGTGTAAAACGTGCGCTGATGGGTGTGCGAGAAAAGAAAGAAAAGAAAAATGAGCACATGTGAACAGCCTAATAGGAGAAATGTGGTGTCTTCATCTCCAGTGTTTTTCCAAATAGCTGTGTTTGTGCAGCTAACTTTTCCACAGCCAGCGGTAAAAATATTATTTGCTCCATATCTGGCACATCCTTTCAATGTTCTTTCTCGTCTCATCTACAAAGGGCATGGAGAAAGAAAGAAGTGGAAGAAGCGAACTGCGATGTATGGGCAGAAATGGATGAGCGATGAGCAGACAGACGCTCCTGCCTTTCTCCGAGCGGCTGCGTGGAGCTTTATTGATTGACAAAGCCTGGTGTTTTATTGAAGAGAGGGAAGGCTTAGTTTAGCATTTCGTAGACGGCGTGTGTGTGTGTGTGTGTGTGTGTACACGCGTGCATCCTTGCCTTTAAACTAGCAGCCTGATCTCGGTGCTTTATTTCCCTCTCTTCCCCTCCATTTCTCCCATTCACTGAATTCATCTCCCTTTTTCAGTCTCTTTCATTCCTCCATTTTCTTTCCTTCTCTCTCTCGCTCTCTCTCTCCCCACAATATTGCCTCTTCCACTAGTGTCCTTGTGTTTGTTTTATTCTTTCTCTCCCTTCATGATTCTCCATTTATTTTGCCTCGCGGTTTCTATTCCACACCCATTCAAATTCAATTCCCTCTCTCTCTCTTCATACCGGTCTCCATCACTCTTCTTCTCCGCAGGCTCTCCTAATCAGCTGCCTCACGCATACTTATATCAAATGAAAGGATTTGCTTATCTTACAAGCCAACCCACACATACTCTGAGAGTGTGTGTGTGTGTGTATGTGTGTGTGTGTGTGAGTGAGAGAGAGAGAGTGGAAAGGAGGGACAGATGTAGGCTGAGACCCTGCGGTGTTTCTCTGTCGTTCTCTGTTTCTCCCAGAGCTTCCTCCTCTCAGATTAACGTCGGACCCCTGCGGCATGATGGGAATCAGAGGCCGCCCACTCTGATGTTCTGCCGTGGATGAAGTGTGGAAAGATCTGCCATGTTTTATCACCTCCAGACACTTTTGGCTGGATCAGAGGGATATTTTTCTCTTTATAGTAAAGAAGCAACCCCTCTGCGTCATGATGTGATAGGAAAATAATCAATCACAACAATGGTGCAATGAAATGGACTTCCTGTTTTCTCCAGGAAGTTGATTACTTTCCAATTACAGCTTGCTTACTTCTCTTAAATCAGAGTGCTTTTCCAGCAAATACAATTCCAACTTATTTCAAAACAGCAAGTAATTTTAAATAATTTTTTTTTATCCATTTCTAGTTATATTTAACTTCATGGAACATCTGTAGGTGGCACGGTGGTGTAGTGGTTAGCGCTGTCGCCTCACAGCAAGAAGGTCCGGGTTTGAGCCCCGTGGCCGGCGAGGGCCTTTCTGTGTGGAGTTTGCATGTTCTCCCCGTGTCCGCGTGGGTTTCCTCCGGGTGCTCCGGTTTCCCCCACAGTCCAAAGACATGCAGGTTAGGTTAACTGGTGACTCTAAATTGAGCGTAGGTGTGAATGTGAGTGTGAATGGTTGTCTGTGTCTATGGTGGGGTTTACATTAGACCGTATCAGCGGATCATCAGATTAACATTTTTAAAATGATTAGCGTGCACACAGCAACGCCAATACACGGATACGCTCGGCTCCGCAGGCATCCTGCGCTCCAAATCACTCCGCCCTGAACAGCGAGCGCCCTCTGGAGGGTGCGCACTCCGGCCCTGCGCAGCTCACAGAGCGCGCGAGTGAAGCGCACGAGCAGTGATTCGGGACTGAGCTGCTGTGTGTGTGATCCCAGCGCATATCACTTACCACTTGCAAGTGGAAGGATGGCAAGCCTAAAGACAATCATAACTACACAATGGGCAGTATTTGCATCAGTATTTGCAGTATTTTCATACTTTTATACTCTTTAATGAAAGGTGATACAAGGCGGAAGTCCGCGCCGTTTTTCAGCAGTCGCGTCACATGACCAACGCCAGCGAATCAGGAAGGTGGATGTCACAGTGACGTTGTCCAATGACGACGCCAGCTAGAGCTCAGCACAGCGTATCCGCGTATTCTCAATGTTTACACAGCACCGGACCAGACACGATCTGGATTGAATACGTGGACCCTGGTGGATTCCCGTTCCCCGGCGTTTCCAGGCGTTTTAATGTAAACGGACAGTGCATCCGTGAAGAAAACGAGACAGATATGGTCTAATGTAAACTTGGCCTATGTGTCAGTCCTGTGATGACCTGGCGACTTGTCCAGGGTGTACCCCGCCTTTCGCCCGTAGTCAGCTGGGATAGGCTCCAGCTCGCCTGCGACCCTGTAGAACAGGATAAAGCGGCTACAGATAATGAGATGAGATGAGATGAGATGGGAACATCTGTGAAACTGCTCTCAAGTTAGTTATAGCAGCGATAAATGGCCGTTTATACTCATCAGCCTGTCTTTTTTTCTGGTTAAAGGTAATAACATGAAGAAAAGGAAAAAAAAAACAGAAACACAGCTTGTTATATTTCCTAAAGATTTCAGAAAACTTCATAAGGGATGATATCCAGCGCTGAACCTGGAGACTCCTTTCATAAATGTTAAATAAACATCTTACAGAAAACGATTCAACAATTACACATATTTTTAATTTGATTATTAAAACATCCACCGTACACGTCCCTCTGAATGAGCTGTTACGATAGAAACAATAACATATGAGAATGAGTGCATTAATATAAACCTGTGATCTCAGACTTGATATTTGAAGAGTTACTTAGCTGATGCTGGTTACTATGGTTACGGTGATAAAAATAAATAAATAAATAAATAAATATAAAAGCACCATCATTCAGCCGAACAGTAGTTAATGGGACTGACAAGAAAAAAAGACACAATGATTCATCCTGACTTCCGGGAAGTCTGCCAGTCTCTCATGAAAAAGTTTTGGCCCGCGGCATGGTCAGTGGGTCAGCTTTTTATTTGTTTTTCTCCACACCTGATAGCCAGTGAGGGAAAATGTCCTCCATCTGCTTGACCCAGTTAGAAAAATAGCACAAATAGATCTTTTAGAACAGAACCTGTGTCTCTTCAGCAATCAACTTTGATCAATCTGCTTGGTGTGAAGCAAAGAGTCGCAAGACGTTCAGGCACACTGCACTGATGTTCATGAGGAAACAGCGGCTGTACAAACTGAGTTACGTTTCATCACTGTCTCAGACCAGGATGAAATTCCATATGTTTATTGAGCTTGGGTAAACAAATATACAATTCTCTCACACATCATTCCAGTCAGTATTTTATTTTTTATGAAGAATTATTAACAATTAATTTTGAGGGTCAGTCTTTTAAGATGCCACAGCCCAAAATATCAATCTTATTGGGTGGGGGGGAATACTTTTGCACCAATGTATTCACACATTAAACATTTCTTTTTTGCACCACTTTTGGAATGTGAAGCAAGATTCAGCAACGAGGTGATGCGAAAAAGTTACTGTTGTCAATGCAACGTTGATTATTTTCCATCCTCACAGTGGCGTAGGAAAGAGTGTGACATTTTGTGGGTGGGTGGTGGGCAGAGTCGTTCATGGAGAATAGAGGTGCCTCGGTTGACAAACCATACGGTGGCCTTTTAACAAGAAAATGTGGAGTTCAAACAACTAGCTAGTAAGAAAGAGTGTATTGTCAAGATGGTAGACAATTACAACCCTGATTCCAAAAAAGTTGGGACAAAGTACAAATTGTAAATAAAAACAGAATGCAATAATTTACAAATCTCAAAAACTGATATTGTATTCACAATAGAACATAGACAACATATCAAATGTCGAAAGTGAGACATTTTGAAGTTTCATGCCAAATATTGGCTCATTTGAAATTTCATGACAGCAACACATCTCAAAAAAGTTGGGACAGGGGCAATAAGAGGCTGGAAAAGTTAAAGGTACAAAAAAGGAACAGCTGGAGGACCAAATTGCAACTCATTAGGTCAATTGGCAATAGGTCATTAACATGACTGGGTATAAAAAGAGCATCTTGGAGTGGCAGCGGCTCTCAGAAGTAAAGATGGGAAGAGGATCACCAATCCCCCTAATTCTGCGCCGACAAATAGTGGAGCAATATCAGAAAGGAGTTCGACAGTGTAAAATTGCAAAGAGTTTGAACATATCATCATCTACAGTGCATAATATCATCAAAAGATTCAGAGAATCTGGAAGAATCTCTGTGCATAAGGGTCAAGGCCGGAAAACCATACTGGGTGCCCGTGATCTTCGGGCCCTTAGACGGCACTGCATCACATACAGGCATGCTTCTGTATTGGAAATCACAAAATGGGCTCAGGAATATTTGGAAAATGGGCTCATTTAAAATTGACTGTGGCAAAGTGGAAAACTGTTCTGTGGTCAAACGAATCAAAATTTGAAGTTCTTTATGGAAATCAGGGACGCCGTGTCATTCAGACTAAAGAGAAGGACGACCCAAGTCATTATCAGCGCTCAGTTCAGAAGCCTGCATCTCTGATGGTATGGGGTTGCATTAGTGCGTGTGGCATGGGCAGCTTACACATCTGGAAAGACACCATCAATGCTGAAAAGTATATCCAGGTTCTAGAGCAACATATGCTCCCATCCAGACGACGTCTCTTTCAGGGAAGACCTTGCATTTTCCAACATGACAATGCCAAACCACATACTGCATCAATTACAGCATCATGGCTGCGTAGAAGAAGGGTCCGGGTACTGAACTGGCCAGCCTGCAGTCCAGATCTTTCACCCATAGGAAACATTTGGTGCATCATAAAACGGAAGATATGACAAAAAAGACCTAAGACAGTTGAGCAACTAGAATCCTACATTAGACAAGAATGGGTTAACATTCCTATCCCTAAACTTGAGCAACTTGTCTCCTCAGTCCCCAGACGTTTACAGACTGTTGTAAAGAGAAAAGGGGATGTCTCACAGTGGTAAACATGGCCTTGTCCCAACTTTTTTGAGATGTGTTGTTGTCATGAAATTTAAAATCACCTAATTTTTCTCTTTAAATGATACATTTTCTCAGTTTAAACATTTGATATGTCATCTATGTTCTATTCTGAATAAAATATGGAATTTTGAAACTTCCACATCATTGCATTCTGTTTTTATTTACAATTTGTACTTTGTCCCAACTTTTTTGGAATCGGGGTTGTATTAAACCCCGGAATGCAGAAATAAACTTCTGAAAGACAACAGCAAATCATTTTCCCATCTTCCTAAAGATCCTTCTCCTGGCGTTCGTTGAGTTCATTCATTAATTCATTGATTCATTGTGGCTCAAGGAATTATTTAGAATACCTGTTTTAGCCTAAATCTGCAGTCATGACTTAGATTGAAATCTTTACCTAGAATATATGCTTTGGAAATAAATTATGGCTTAATCAAAAAAAAAAAAAAAAACTTGGCTACCTGCTTACTACAACAGTTAGCCTACATATTTTTAGCCACAAAGCTAAAACTAGCCAAGCTAATCTTCAATCATCACACTCACTTTCCCAGTAACAATAGAAATACTTTTTGCTACGTATTAGGCTACTCTGAGTTGGATACTAAGCGATCATAACCACAACAGGCCAGGTGTTTCTGATTCTGAAATGCAGCTAATACACTAAACAATGCCTACTACATCAAAAGGCAGCATGATGGTGTAGTGGTTAGCTCTGTCACCTCACAGGAAGCAGGTTCTGGGTTTGAACCTCACAACTGATGGCGGCCTTTCTGTGTGGAGTCTGTGTGGGTTTCTTCCCAGATGAGGTAAAATACCCAGCCATTGGGGTTGCACAAGCCAGAGCATACTTAGTGGCGGTCCCAGGTCTGGACAGACTGTGGAGGGTTGCATCAAGAAAGGCATCCTACAGCACCAAATCAGCTGTGATGACCCCTAACGGGAGCAGCATTAAGCAATGCCTACAGCATCCATCCATCTATCCATTTTCCTCCGCTTTTCCAAAGTCGGGTTCAGGTGGCAGGAGGCTCAGCAGGGTATTCCAGGTGTCCCTCTCCCCAGCAGTGCTTTCCAGTTCCTCCTGGGGAATCCCAAGGCACTCCCAGGCTAGATGAGATATATAATCTCTCCAGCATGTTCTGGATCTACCCCGAGGTCTCCTCCCAGTTGGACCTGCCCAAAAAACCTCCAAAGGAAGACACTCTGGAGGCATCCTCATCAGATGCCCAAACCACCTCAGCTGACTTCTTTCGACATGAAGGAGCAGCTGCTCGACTCCGAAATCCCTCTGGATGTCTGAGCTCCTCACCCTATCTCTAAGGGTGAGCCCAGCCACCCAATGGAGCAAATTAATTTAGCCGCTTGTATCCGCGATCTCATCCTTTTGGTAACTACCCAAAGCTCATGACCATAGGTGAGCGTTGGAACGTAGATTGACTGGTAAATCAAAAGCTTTGCCTACTGGCTCAGCTCCCTCTTCACCATGATGGATCGGTACAACGCCCGCGTTACTGCTGATGTGGCCCCAAGCCGCCTGGCCATCTCACACTCCATTTTACCATCACTTGTGAACAAGACCCCAAGATACTTGAACTCTTTCACTTGGGGCAGTAAGTCACTCCCAACCCAAAGGGAGCACTCCACCATTTTCCGGCAGAGAACCCTGGCCTCAGACTTGGAGGTGCTGACTCTCATCCCAGCCACTTCACTCTTGGCAGCAAACCATCCCAGTGCTTGCTGAAGGTCATGCTCTGAAGAAACCAACAGAACCACATCATCTGCCAAAAGCAGAGATGCAATTCTGAGGTTCCCAAACTGGACACCTTCCTCACCCTCCTCACCCCAGCTGCACCTTGAGATCCCATCATTGGATATCACAAACAGGATCGGCGGCAAGGGGTGGAGTCCAACAGGCACTGGGAACAAGTTTGACTTTGTGCAGACAATTCGGATACAGCTCACACTTTGGTTGTACAAGTGTTGCCTACAGCATGCGATCCTATAAACCTGAGAGCTAGCACTCTCTTGGCACACCCTAGCACGGCTGAGTGATGAGTCGTTTGTGAACGAATTGGCTGTTTTTGCTGAACGTTGAGAGCCGACTCCCTTATGAGAGGCTTTCTTTTCTTTTTGCTTTTATTAACGTAGCTGGAAGTTTAAAATGATCTACAGTGTATATACACACACACACACACACACAGGGTGGCACAGTGGTGTAGTGGTTAGCGCTGTCGCCTCACAGCAAGAAGGTCCGGGTTTGAGCCCCGTGGCCGACGAGGGCCTTTCTGTGCGGAGTTTGCATGTTCTCCCCGTGTCCGCGTGGGTTTCCTCCGGGTGCTCCGGTTTCCCCCACAGTCCAAAGACATGCAGGTTAGGTTAACTGGTGACTCTAAATTGACCGTAAGTGTGAATGTGAGTGTGAATGGTTGTCTGTGTCTATGTGTCAGCCCTGTGATGGCCTGGCGACTTGTCCAGGGTGTACCCCGCTTTTCGCCCGTAGTCAGCTGGGATAGGCTCCAGCTTGCCTGTGACCCTGTAGAAGGATAAAGCGGCTAGAGATAATGAGATGAGATGAGATGAAAGCACATACAACACACTGCTGTTTAAAATAATGCCCTTTTATTCATTATAAGGAAGAGTGTGATTTCATTAAACAGTCAATGCGATGAGGAGGCAAGTATGAACAATCAGTGGTCAAAACATTGTAAATACATCTGCTTTCAGAGAGAAAAGAATCGTTCGGGAGTCGAAAGAGTCGGCTCTTATCGGTGAGCTGAGCCAAATGATCCGATTTCAGAGTCTTTTCAGAGTCCCGGAATCCCTATGCCTCTGCGCCCTGAAGTGCTGTGTTGCTCTTACAGCACAGAAATTTGCCAACGATTACAATTTTCTATTTATTAAAGAAAAAGAAGTAAATTTTTATTTTTATAGTTATATTTACAATTGAGTTCTTGTTCTTAGTGACGTTATAGCAGCTATCAAAAAAAAAAAAATCATTTAAAAGTGTAAATGTAAAGTTACAGGTCCAGCTCTGGCACTAGAGACTCCCACAAATGTTAAACAAACATCTTTGCTACATCAATGGTTTTTTTTTTTATTATTATTATTTTTACACGGCCCGTCTGTTGTACAAGTCCCTGTGAACCAGCTGTTACTATAGAAATGCAAACATCTTCAAACAAGCATGCGAATATAAACGTATTGCTAATGCTCAAGCTGGAACTACTGTCTGAGTCGTGTGCTCATATAAATATAATGTAGACCTTCTGACCAATCGGATTCGAGAATGCAACAGCACTGTGGCGGAAAATGCTCTTCCCTACAGCTGGATCTGACTGGAAGCGTTTGATGATTCAAAAGCTTACACAAACTAGCCGAGTCGACCTTTCTGGAATCTATTAGTCTCCAAACCTGTAAATACCACAGGGGAAGACGTTTAGATCCGTCTCACGATGGATAAAGAAAACACATCGATTGGAAGATTTACAGCTTGAAAGTCTGCTGACGAGGAGAGAATCTGATGAACTCAAAAACTTCCATACTATAAATATGAAACAGTAAGGGAAAGGTGTGTGCATGTGTGTGTGTGTGTGTGTTAGTTCTCCAGGCTCTGACATGCAAGTCTGCTGTTATTGATAGCCTCGATGTGTTGTTGTCTCCGGGGGGCAATGGGTGATAAAGTTCTTTCTAATTGAAATTTCACAGAGGAACACAACACACGCTGGGGGGCTACACACACACACACACACACACACACACACACACACACACACACACACACACACACAATGCAGGTCTCTCAGGAAGGAGGTGCTGAGCCATAATCGATAGGCACTGCACTGAAAATCATATCACAGGCTGGAGTGTGAGCTTGCATGCTTGATGAAGGGACACACACACACACACACACACACAATCACTCCCACTTGCTCATTCACCCTCTTCATTTCATACACTTCATTGCTCCAGGCTATGTTCACCTCTGATACTTCCTGTCCGCGCGCACACACACACACACACACACACACACACACACACACACACACAGAAGAGCCTCGGTTCACACAGTATGTCGACAGTGATGTGAAGCTTCAGTTAATGCCACCCCTTGATTAGCTGAAAGGAAATAGCTGACTTTTATGTAAAACACATGCACAGGTTATGAGTATGGCTTCAATAAATGTTCAGGTCAAGAGGTCAGTGCTGAACATGCTGCTTTCCCATGTAAAACACACACACATTTCTTTCTGTGTTCTTGATGGTGCATCTCTATCACTGTTTGAAGTGAAGTGTGTGTGTGTGTGTGTGAGAGAGAGAGAGAGAGAGAGAGAGAGAGAGAGAGTCTGATTCCCTGCACCTCAGAGTTCTGAGTCATCACAACCACACACACTAGACAACCAGACATAAGCAGAAACAAACACACAAGCAAGCAAAACACTCAAACACACATTCAGACACACACACACACACACACACACACACACACACACACACACACACACACACTTACTTGTGTCCGTGCCCTCTCAGCATATTTAATTATAAGTAGAATATAAGCGTGAATCTCATCAGTTGCTCTCGAGCTGTATTGGTCAAGAGGTCACTGCACTAATGTGTCCCTTCATTAAGCACTTCCTGTTCTACAGGAAGCTGTGATGAGGTCCGATCGATAAGGGGCGTTTGATACTTGCGGGGGTCAAACTAATGAAAATTACATGACTGGCTGAGTTTAAGCCAAACTCAAATAACAGCCTGTTTATTTTGCCTCTGTGTGTATGCGTAGGTTGGGGTGGGGGTAGATGTAGAGTACGTGACCATGGACAGACTTCAGAAACTGAACGTGGACACACTCCTCTCAACAGTTTCTGAATTAGCTTGGCTAAGCCTGATTTAGCAGCAATCGCAAAGATGAACGATAAATTGTTGTAGTGAAGACATAAATGAGATTAAAAACTGACCAGTCCTGCTGAACAGACCATCCAGACCACCTACATGACAGTAAAAACTACTCACTCCCGCTTACATGACAGTAAAAACCGCTCACTCCCACCTACATGACAGTAAAAACCGCTCACTCCCACCTACATGACAGTAAAAACTACTCACTCCCACCTACATGACAGTAAAAACCGCTCACTCCCACCTACATGACAGTAAAAACCGCCCACTCCCACCTACATGACAGTAAAAACCGCTCACTCCCGCCAACATGACAGTAAAAACCGCTCACTCCCACCTACATGACAGTAAAAACCACTCACTCCCGCCTACATGACAGTAAAAACCGCTCACTCCCACCTACATGACAGTAAAAACCACTCACTCCCGCCTACATGACAGTAAAAACCGCCCACTCCCACCTACATGACAGTAAAAACCGCTCACTCCCGCCAACATGACAATAAAATCCGCTCACTCCCACCTACAACAGTAAAAACCGCTCACTCCCGCCAACATGACAATAAAATCCGCTCACTCCCACCTACATGACAGTAAAAACCGCTCACTCCTGCCAACATGACAGGAAAAACCGCTCACTCCCACCTACATGACAGTAAAAACCGCCCACTCCCGCCTACATGACAGTAAAAACCGCTCACTCCCACCTACATGACAGGAAAAACCGCTCACTCCCACCTACATGAGAGTAAAAACCGCTCACACCCACCGACATGACAGTAAAAACCGCTCACTCCGGCCTACATGACAGTAAAAACCGCTCACTCCCGCCTACATGAGAGTAAAAACCGCCCACTCCCGCCTACATGAGAATAAAAACCGCTCACTCCCGCCTACTTGAGAGTAAAATCCGCTCACACCCGCCGACATGACAGTAAAAACCGCCCACTCCCACCTACATGACAGTAAAAACCGCTCACTCCCACCAACATGACAGTAAAAACCACTCACTCCCACCTACATGACAGTAAAAACCGCTCACTCCCACCAACATGACAGGAAAAACCGCTCACTCCCGCCTACATGACAGTAAAAACCGTGCACTCCCACCAACATGACAGTAAAAACCGCTCACACCCGCCTACATGACAGTAAAAACCGCTCACACCCGCCAACATGACAGTAAAAACCGCTCACACCCGCCTACATGACAGTAAAAAAAATGCTCACTCCCACCAACATGACAGTAAAAACCGCTCACTCCCGCCAACATGACAGTAAAAAACGCTCACTCCCGCCTACATGAGAGTAAAAACCGCTCACTCCCACCTACATGACAGGAAAAACCGCTCACTCCCACCTACATGACAATAAAATCCGCCCACTCCCACCTACATGACAATAAAATCCGCTCGCTCCCACCTACATGACAGTAAAAACCGCTCACTCCCGCCAACATGACAGTAAAAACCGCTCACTCCCACCTACATGACAGGAAAAAACGCTCACTCCCACCTACATGACAGGAAAAAACGCTCACTCCCGCCTACATGACAGTAAAAACCGCTCACTCCCACCTACATGACAGTAAAAAAAGCTCACTCCGGCCTACATGAGAATAAGAACCGCTCATTCCCGCCCACATGACAGTAAAAACCGCTCACTCCCACCAACATGACAGTAAAAACGGCTCACTCCCGCCTACATGAGAATAAAAACCGCTCATTCCCGCCCACATGACAGGAAAAACCGCTCACTCCAACCTACATGACAGGAAAAAACGCTCACTCCCACCTACATGACAGGAAAAACCGCTCACTCCCACCTACATGAGAGTAAAAACCACTCACTCCCACCTACATGAAAGTAAAAACCGCTCACTCCGGCCTACATGACAGTAAAAACCGCTCACTCCCGCCTATATGAGAGTAAAAACCGCCCACTCCCGCCTACATGAGAATAAAAACCGCTCACTCCCGCATACTTGAGAGTAAAATCCGCTCACACCCGCCGACATGACAGTAAAAACCGCCCACTCCCACCTACATGACAGTAAAAACCGCTCACTCCCACCAACATGACAGTAAAAACCGCTCACTCCCGCCTACATGACAGTAAAAACCGCTCACACCCACCTACATGACAGTAAAAACCGCTCACTCCCACCTACATGAGAGTAAAAACCGCCCACTCCCGCCTACATGAGAATAAAAACCGCTCACTCCCGCCTACTTGAGAGTAAAATCCGCTCACACCCGCCGACATGACAGTAAAAACCGCACACTCCCACCTACATGACAGTAAAAACCGCTCACTCCCACCAACATGACAGTAAAAACCGCTCACTCCCACCTACATGACAGTAAAAACCGCTCACTCCCACCAACATGACAGGAAAAACCGCTCACTCCCGCCTACATGACAGTAAAAACCGTGCACTCCCACCAACATGACAGTAAAAACCGCTCACACCCGCCTACATGACAGTAAAAACCGCTCACACCCGCCAACATGACAGTAAAAACCGCTCACACCCGCCTACATGACAGTAAAAAAAATGCTCACTCCCACCTACATGACAGTAAAAACCGCTCACTCCCGCCAACATGACAGTAAAAAACGCTCACTCCCGCCTACATAAGAGTAAAAACCGCTCACTCCCACCTACATGACAGGAAAAACCGCTCACTCCCACCTACATGACAATAAAATCCGCCCACTCCCACCTACATGACAATAAAATCCGCTCGCTCCCACCTACATGACAGTAAAAACCGCTCACTCCCGCCAACATGACAGTAAAAACCGCTCACTCCCACCTACATGACAGGAAAAAACGCTCACTCCCACCTACATGACAGGAAAAAACGCTCACTCCCGCCTACATGACAGTAAAAACCGCTCACTCCCACCTACATGACAGTAAAAAATGCTCACTCCGGCCTACATGAGAATAAAAACCGCTCATTCCCGCCCACATGACAGTAAAAACCGCTCACTCCCACCAACATGACAGTAAAAACGGCTCACTCCCGCCTACATGAGAATAAAAACCGCTCATTCCCGCCCACATGACAGGAAAAACCGCTCACACCCGCCTACATGACAGTAAAAAAAATGCTCACTCCCACCTACATGACAGTAAAAACCGCTCACTCCCGCCAACATGACAGTAAAAAACGCTCACTCCCGCCTACATGAGAGTAAAAACCGCTCACTCCCACCTACATGACAGGAAAAACCGCTCACTCCCACCTACATGACAATAAAATCCGCCCACTCCCACCTACATGACAATAAAATCCGCTCGCTCCCACCTACATGACAGTAAAAACCGCTCACTCCCGCCAACATGACAGTAAAAACCGCTCACTCCCACCTACATGACAGGAAAAAACGCTCACTCCCACCTACATGACAGGAAAAAACGCTCACTCCCGCCTACATGACAGTAAAAAACGCTCACTCCCACCTACATGACAGTAAAAAACGCTCACTCCGGCCTACATGAGAATAAAAACCGCTCATTCCCGCCCACATGACAGTAAAAACCGCTCACTCCCACCAACATGACAGTAAAAACGTCTCACTCCCGCCTACATGAGAATAAAAACCGCTCATTCCCGCCCACATGACAGGAAAAACCGCTCACTCCAACCTACATGACAGGAAAAAACGCTCACTCCCGCCTACATGACAGTAAAAACCGCTCACTCCCACCTACATGACAGGAAAAAACGCTCACTCCCACCTACATGACAGGAAAAACCGCTCACTCCCACCTACATGAGAGTAAAAACCACTCACTCCCACCTACATGACAGTAAAAACCGCTCACTCCGGCCTACATGACAGTAAAAACCGCTCACTCCCGCCTACATGAGAGTAAAAACCGCCCACTCCCGCCTACATGAGAATAAAAACCGCTCACTCCCGCATACTTGAGAGTAAAATCCGCTCACACCCGCCGACATGACAGTAAAAACCGCCCACTCCCACCTACATGACAGTAAAAACCGCTCACTCCCACCAACATGACAGTAAAAACCGCTCACTCCCGCCTACATGACAGTAAAAACCGCCCACTCCCACCTACATGAAAGTAAAAACCGCTCACTCCCAACTACATGACAGTAAAAACCGCTCACTCCCACCTACATGACAGTAAAAACCGCTCACTCCCACCAACATGACAGTAAAAACCGCTCACTCCCACCTACATGACAGTAAAAACCGCTCACTCCCACCTACATGAGAGTAAAAACTGCCCACTCCCGCCTACATGAGAATAAAAACCGCTCACTCCCACCTACTTGAGAGTAAAATCCGCTCACAACCGCCGACATGACAGTAAAAACCGCCCACTCCCACCTACATGACAGTAAAAACCGCTCACTCCCACCAACATGACAGTAAAAACCGCTCACTCCCGCCTACATGACAGTAAAAACCGCGCACTCCCGCCTACATGACAGTAAAAACCGCTCACACCCGCCTACAAGACAGTAAAATCCGCTCACTCCTGCCTACATGACAGTAGAAACCGCTCACTCCCGCCAACATGACAGGAAAAACCGCTCACTCCGACCTACATGACAGTAAAAAACGCTCACTCCCGCCTACATGACAGTAAAAAACGCTCACTCCCTCCTACATGAGAGTAAAAACCGCTCACTCCCACCTACATGACAGGAAAAACCGCTCACTCCGACCGACATGACAGTAAAAACCGCTCACTCCTGCCTACATGACAGTAAAAAACGCTCACTCCCGCCTACATGACAGTAAAAACCGCTCACTCCCGCCTATATGACAGTAAAAACCGCTCACTCCCGCCTACATGACAATAAAAACCGCTCACTCCCGCCTACATGACAATAAAAACCGCTCACTCCCGCCTACATGACAGGAAAAACCGCTCACTCCCACCTACATGACAGGAAAAAACGCTCACTCCCACCTACATGACAGGAAAAAATGCTCACTCCCGCCGACATGACAGGAAAAAATGCTCACTCCCACCTACATGACAGTAAAAACGGCTCACTCCCACCTACATGAGAATAAAAACCGCTCACTCCCACCTACGTGACAGTAAAAACCGCTCACTCCCGCCAACATGACAGTAAAAACTGCCCACTCCCACCTACATGACAGGAAAAATCGCTCACTCCCACCTACATGACAGTAAAAACCGCTCACTCCCACCTACATGACAGGAAAAACCGCTCACTCCCGCCAACATGACAGTAAAAACCGCTCACTCCCACCTACATGACAGGAAAAACCGCTAACTCCCACCTACATGACAGTAAAAACCGCTCACTCCCACCTACATGACAGTAAAAACCGCTCACTCCTGCCTACATGACAGTAAAAACCGCTCACTCCCACCTACGAGAGTAAAAACTGCCCACTCCCGCCTAGATGAGAATAAAAACCGCTCACTCCCACCTAATTGAGAGTAAAATCCGCTCACACCCGCCGACATGACAGGAAAAACCGCCCACTCCCACCTACATGACAGTAAAAACCACTCACTCCCACCAACATGACAGTAAAAACCGCTCACTCCCGCCTACATGACAGTAAAAACCGCGCACTCCCGCCTACATGACAGTAAAAACCGCTCACACCCGCCTACATGACAGTAAAAACTGCTCACTCCCACCTACATGACAGTAAAAAAAATGCTCACTCCCGCCAACATGACAGTAAAAACTGCCCACTCCCACCTACATGACAGTAGAAACCGCTCACTCCCGCCAACATGACAGTAAAAACTGCTCACTCCCACCTACATGACAATAAAATCCGCTCACTCCCGCCTACATGAGAGTAAAAACCGCTCACTCCCACATACATGACAGGAAAAACCGCTCACTCCGACCTACATGACAGTAAAAACCGCTCACTCCTGCCTACATGACAGTAAAAAACGCTCACTCCCGCCTATATGACAGTAAAAACCGCTCACTCCCGCCTACATGACAATAAAAACCGCTCACTCCCGCCTACATGACAATAAAAACCGCTCACTCCCGCCAACATGACAGGAAAAAACGCTCACTCCCCCCAACATGACAGTAAAAACTGCCCAGAACCACCTACATGACAGGAAAAAACGCTCACTCCGACCTACATGACAGTAAAAACCGCTCACTCCTGCCTACATGACAGTAAAAAACGCTCACACCCGCCTACATGACAGTAAAAACTGCTCACTCCCACCTACATGACAGTAAAAAAAATGCTCACTCCCACCTACATGACAGTAGAAACCGCTCACTCCCGCCAACATGACAGTAAAAAACGCTCACTCCCGCCTACATGAGAGTAAAAACTGCTCACTCCCACCTACATGACAGGAAAAACCGCTCACTCCGACCTACATGACAGTAAAAACCGCTCACTCCTGCCTACATGACAGTAAAAAACGCTCACTCCCACCTACATGACAGTAAAAACCGCTCACTCCCGCCTACATGACAATAAAAACCGCTCACTCCCGCCACCATGACAGGAAAAAACGCTCACTCCCCCCAACATGACAGTAAAAACTGCCCAGAACCACCTACATGAGAGTAAAAACTGCTCACTCCCACCTACATGACAGGAAAAACCGCTCACTCCGACCTACATGACAGTAAAAACCGCTCACTCCTGCCTACATGACAGTAAAAACCGCTCACTCCCACCTACATGACAGTAAAAACCGCTCACTCCCGCCAACATGACAGTAAAAACCGCTCACTCCCACCTACATGACAGGAAAAACCGCTAACTCCCACCTACATGACAGTAAAAACCGCTCACTCCTGCCTACATGACAGTAAAAACCGCTCACTCCCACCTACGAGAGTAAAAACTGCCCACTCCCGCCTACATGAGAATAAAAACCGCTCACTCCCACCTAATTGAGAGTAAAATCCGCTCACACCCGCCGACATGACAGGAAAAACCGCCCACTTCCACCTACATGACAGTAAAAACCGCTCACTCCCACCTACATGACAGTAAAAAAAATGCTCACTCCCACCTACATGACAGTAGAAACCGCTCATTCCTGCCAACATGACAGTAAAAAACGCTCACTCCCGCCTACATGAGAGTAAAAACCGCTCACTCCCACCTACATGACAGGAAAAACCGCTCACTCCCACCTACATGAGAGTAAAAACTGCTCACTCCGGACTACATGACAGTAAAAAACGCTCACTCCTGCCTACATGACAGTAAAAACCGCTCACTCCCGCCTACGAGAGTAAAAACTGCCCACTCCCGCCTACATGAGAATAAAAACCGCTCACTCCCACCTACTTGAGAGTAAAATCCGCTCACACCCGCCGACATGACAGTAAAAACCACCCACTCCCACCTCCATGACAGTAAAAACCGCTCACTCCCACCAACATGACAGTAAAAACCGCTCACTCCCGCCTACATGACAGTAAAAACCGCGCACTCCCGCCTACATGACAGTAAAAACCGCTCACTCCCGCCTACATGACAATAAAAACCGCTCACTCCCGCCTACATGACAATAAAAACCGCTCACTCCCACCAACATGACAGGAAAAAACGCTCACTCCCTCCTACATGACAGGAAAAACCGCTCACTCCCACCTACATGACAGTAAAAACTGCTCACTCCCACCACACATGAGAAAAAAAAAACGCTCACTCCCACCTACATGAGAGTAAAAACTGCTCACTCCGGACTACATGACAGTAAAAAACGCTCACTCCTGCCTACATGACAGTAAAAACCGCTCACTCCCGCCTACGAGAGTAAAAACTGCCCACTCCCGCCTACATGAGAATAAAAACCGCTCACTCCCACCTACTTGAGAGTAAAATCCGCTCACACCCGCCGACATGACAGTAAAAACCGCCCACTCCCACCTCCATGACAGTAAAAACCGCTCACTCCCACCAACATGACAGTAAAAACCGCTCACTCCCGCCTACATGACAGTAAAAACCGCGCACTCCCGCCTACATGACAGTAAAAACCGCCCACTCCCACCTCCATGACAGTAAAAACCGCTCACTCCCACCAACATGACAGTAAAAACCGCTCGCACCCGCCTACATGACAATAAAATCCGCTCACTCCCACCTACATGACAGTAGAAACCGCTCACTCCTGCCTACATGACAGTAAAAAACGCTCACTCCGACCTACATGACAGTAAAAACCGCTCATTCCTGCCTACATGACAGTAAAAAACGCTCACTCCCGCCTACATGACAGTAAAAAACGCTCACTCCCGCCTACATGAGAGTAAAAACTGCTCACTCCCACCTACATGACAGGAAAAACCGCTCACTCCGACCTACATGACAGTAAAAACCGCTCACTCCTGCCTACATGACAGTAAAAACCGCTCACTCCCACCTACATGACAGTAAAAACCGCTCACTCCCGCCAACATGACAGTAAAAATCGCTCACTCCCACCTACATGACAGGAAAAACCGCTAACTCCCACCTACATGACAGTAAAAACCGCTCACTCCTGCCTACATGACAGTAAAAACCGCTCACTCCCACCTACGAGAGTAAAAACTGCCCACTCCCGCCTACATGAGAATAAAAACCGCTCACTCCCACCTAATTGAGAGTAAAATCCGCTCACACCCGCCGACATGACAGGAAAAACCGCCCACTTCCACCTACATGACACTAAAAACCGCTCACTCCCACCTACATGACAGTAGAAACCGCTCATTCCCGCCAACATGACAGTAAAAAACGCTCACTCCCGCCTACATGAGAGTAAAAACCGCTCACTCCCACCTACATGACAGGAAAAACCGCTCACTCCGACCTACATGACAGTAAAAACCGCTCACTCCTGCCTACATGACAGTAAAAAACGCTCACTCCCACCTACATGACAGTAAAAACCGCTCACTCCCGCCTATATGACAGTAAAAACCGCTCACTCCCGCCTACATGACAATAAAAACCGCTCACTCCCGCCTACATGACAATAAAAACCGCTCACTCCCACCAACATGACAGTAAAAACCGCTCGCACCCGCCTACATGACAATAAAATCCGCTCACTCCCACCTACATGACAGTAGAAACCGCTCACTCCCGCCAACATGACAGGAAAAACCGCTCACTCCGACCTACATGACAGTAAAAACCGCTCACTCCTGCCTACATGACAGTAAAAAATGCTCACTCCCGCCTACATGACAGGAAAAAACGCTCACTCCCTCCTACATGACAGGAAAAAACGCTCACTCCCACCTACATGACAGGAAAAAACGCTCACTCCCACCTACATGACAGGAAAAAACGCTCACTCCCACCTACATGACAGGAAAAAACGCTCACTCCCACCTACATGACAGTAAAAAACGCTCACTCCCACCTACATGACAGTAAAAACCGCTCACTCCCGCCAACATGACAGTAAAAACCGCTCACTCCCACCTACATGACAGGAAAAACCGCTAACTCCCACCTACATGACAGGAAAAACCGCTCACTCCCACCTACATGACAGGAAAAAACGCTCACTCCCACCTACATGACAGGAAAAAACGCTCACTCCTGCCTACATGACAGTAAAAAACACTCACTCCCACCTACATGACAGTAAAAACCGCTCACTCCCGCCAACATGACAGTAAAAACCGCTCACTCCCACCTACATGACAGGAAAAACCGCTAACTCCCACCTACATGACAGGAAAAACCGCTCACTCCCACCTACATGACAGTAAAAACCGCTCACTCCCACCTACGAGAGTAAAAACTGCCCACTCCCGCCTACATGAGAATAAAAACCGCTCACTCCCACCTAATTGAGAGTAAAATCCGCTCACACCCGCCGACATGACAGGAAAAACCGCCCACTCCCACCTACATGACAGTAAAAACCGCTCACTCCCACCTACATGACAGTAAAAAAAATGCTCACTCCCACCTACATGACAGTAGAAACCGCTCACTCCCGTCAACATGACAGTAAAAAACGCTCACTCCCGCCTACATGAGAGTAAAAACCGCTCACTCCCACCTACATGACAGGAAAAACCGCTCACTCCGACCTACATGACAGTAAAAACCGCTCACTCCTGCCTACATGACAGTAAAAAACGCTCACTCCCGCCTACATGACAGTAAAAACCGCGCACTCCCGCCTACATGACAGTAAAAACCGCTCACACCTGCCTACATGACAGTAAAAACTGCTCACTCCCACCTACATGACAGTAAAAAAAATGCTCACTCCCACCTACATGACAGTAGAAACCGCTCACTCCCGCCAACATGACAGTAAAAAATGCTCACTCCCGCCTACATGAGAGTAAAAACCGCTCACTCCCACCTACATGACAGGAAAAACCGCTCACTCCGACCTACATGACAGTAAAAACCGCTCACTCCTGCCTACATGACAGTAAAAAACGCTCACTCCCGCCTACATGACAGTAAAAACCGCTCACTCCCTCCTATATGACAGTAAAAACCGCTCACTTCCGCCTACATGACAATAAAAACCGCTCACTCCCGCCTACATGACAATAAAAACCGCTCACTCCCGCCAACATGACAGGAAAAAACGCTCACTCCCACCTACATGACAGGAAAAAACGCTCACTCCCACCTACATGACAGGAAAAAACGCTCACTCCCACCTACATGACAGGAAAAAACGCTCACTCCCACCTACATGACAGGAAAAAACGCTCACTCCCACCTACATGACAGGAAAAAACGCTCACTCCCACCTACATGAGAATAAAAACTGCTCACTCCCGCCTACATGACAATAAAAACCGCTCACTCCCGCCAACATGACAGGAAAAAACGCTCACTCCCACCTATATGACAGGAAAAAACGCTCACTCCCACCTACATGACAGTAAAAACCGCTCACTCCCACCTACATGACAGGAAAAACTGCTCACTCCCACCTACATGAGAAAAAAACCCCGCTCACTCCCACCTACATGAGCATAAAAACCGCTCACTCCCCCCAACATGACAGTAAAAACTGCCCACAACCACCTACATGACAGGAAAAAACGCTCACTCCCACCTACATGACAGTAAAAACCGCTCACTCCCACCTACATAACAGGAAAAACCGCTCACTCCCACCTACATGACAAGAAAAACCGCTCACTCCTGCCTACATGACAGTAAAAACCGCTCACTCCCACCTACGAGAGTAAAAACTGCCCACTCCCGCCTACATGAGAATAAAAACCGCTCACTCCCACCTAATTGAGAGTAAAATCCGCTCACACCCGCCGACATGACAGGAAAAACCGCCCACTCCCACCTACATGACAGTAAAAACCGCTCACTCCCACCAACATGACAGTAAAAACCGCTCACTCCCGCCTACATGACAGTAAAAACCGCGCACTCCCGCCTACATGACAGTAAAAACCGCTCACACCCGCCTACATGACAGTAAAAACTGCTCACTCCCACCTACATGACAGTAAAAAAAATGCTCACTCCCACCTACATGACAGTAGAAACCGCTCACTCCCGCCAACATGACAGTAAAAAACGCTCACTCCCGCCTACATGAGAGTAAAAACCGCTCACTCCCGCCTACATGAGAGTAAAAACCGCTCACTCCGACCTACATGACAGTAAAAACCGCTCACTCCTGCCTACATGACAGTAAAAACCGCTCACTCCTGCCTACATGACAGTAAAAAACGCTCACTCCCGCCTACATGACAGTAAAAACCGCTCACTCCCTCCTATATGACAGTAAAAACCGCTCACTTCCGCCTACATGACAATAAAAACCGCTCACTCCCGCCTACATGACAATAAAAACCGCTCACTCCCGCCAACATGACAGGAAAAAACGCTCACTCCCACCTACATGACAGGAAAAAACGCTCACTCCCACCTACATGACAGGAAAAAACGCTCACTCCCACCTACATGACAGGAAAAAACGCTCACTCCCACCTACATGACAGGAAAAAACGCTCACTCCCACCTACATGACAGGAAAAAACGCTCACTCCCACCTACATGACAATAAAAACTGCTCACTCCCGCCTACATGACAATAAAAACCGCTCACTCCCGCCAACATGACAGGAAAAAACGCTCACTCCCACCTATATGACAGGAAAAAACGCTCACTCCCACCTACATGACAGTAAAAACCGCTCACTCCCACCTACATGACAGGAAAAACTGCTCACTCCCACCTACATGAGAAAAAAACCCCGCTCACTCCCACCTACATGAGCATAAAAACCGCTCACTCCCCCCAACATGACAGTAAAAACTGCCCACAACCACCTACATGACAGGAAAAAACGCTCACTCCCACCTACATGACAGTAAAAACCGCTCACTCCCACCTACATAACAGGAAAAACCGCTCACTCCCACCTACATGACAAGAAAAACCGCTCACTCCTGCCTACATGACAGTAAAAACCGCTCACTCCCACCTACGAGAGTAAAAACTGCCCACTCCCGCCTACATGAGAATAAAAACCGCTCACTCCCACCTAATTGAGAGTAAAATCCGCTCACACCCGCCGACATGACAGGAAAAACCGCCCACTCCCACCTACATGACAGTAAAAACCGCTCACTCCCACCAACATGACAGTAAAAACCGCTCACTCCCGCCTACATGACAGTAAAAACCGCGCACTCCCGCCTACATGACAGTAAAAACCGCTCACACCCGCCTACATGACAGTAAAAACTGCTCACTCCCACCTACATGACAGTAAAAAAAATGCTCACTCCCACCTACATGACAGTAGAAACCGCTCACTCCCGCCAACATGACAGTAAAAAACGCTCACTCCCGCCTACATGAGAGTAAAAACCGCTCACTCCCGCCTACATGAGAGTAAAAACCGCTCACTCCGACCTACATGACAGTAAAAACCGCTCACTCCTGCCTACATGACAGTAAAAAACGCTCACTCCCGCCTACATGACAGTAAAAACCGCTCACTCCCGCCTATATGACAGTAAAAACCGCTCACTCCCACCTACATGACAATAAAAACCGCTCACTCCCGCCTACATGACAATAAAAACCGCTCACTCCCGCCTACATGACAGGAAAAAACGCTCACTCCCACCTACATGACAGGAAAAAACGCTCACTCCCACCTACATGACAGTAAAAACTGCTCACTCCCACCACACATGAGAAAAAAAAAACACTCACTCCCACCTACATGAGAATAAAAACCGCTCACTCCCACCTACATGACAGTAAAAACCGCTCACTCCCGCCAACATGACAGTAAAAACTGCCCACTCCCACCTACATGACAGGAAAAAACGCTCACTCCCACCTACATGACAGTAAAAACCGCTCACTCCCACCTACATGACAGGAAAAACTGCTCACTCCCACCTACATGACAGGAAAAACCGCTCACTCCCACCTACATGACAGTAAAAACCGCTCACTCCTGCCTACATGACAGTAAAAACCGCTCACTCCCGCCTACGAGAGTAAAAACTGCCCACTCCCGCCTACATGAGAATAAAAACCGCTCACTCCCACCTAATTGAGAGTAAAATCCGCTCACACCCGCCGACATGACAGTAAAAACCGCCCACTCCCACCTACATGACAGTAAAAACCGCTCACTCCCACCAACATGACAGTAAAAACCGCTCACTCCCACCAACATGACAGTAAAAACCGCTCACTCCCGCCTACATGACAGTAAAAACCGCGCACTCCCGCCTACATGACAGTAAAAACCGCTCACACCCGCCTACATGACAGTAAAAACCGCTCACTCCCACCTACATGACAGTAAAAAAAATGCTCACTCCCACCTACATGACAGTAGAAACCGCTCACTCCCGCCTACATGATAGTAAAAAACGCTCACTCCCGCCTACATGAGAGTAAAAACCGCTCACTCCCACCTACATGACAGTAAAAAAAATGCTCACTCCCACCTACATGACAGTAGAAACCGCTCACTCCCGCCTACATGATAGTAAAAACGCTCACTCCCGCCTACATGAGAGTAAAAACCGCTCACTCCCACCTACATGACAGGAAAAACCGCTCACTCCGACCTACATGACAGTAAAAACCGCTCACTCCTGCCTACATGACAGTAAAAAACGCTCACTCCCACCTACATGACAGTAAAAAACGCTCACTCCCGCCTATATGACAGTAAAAACCGCTCACTCCCGCCTACATGACAATAAAAACCGCTCACTCCCGCCTACATGACAATAAAAACCGCTCACTCCCGCCAACATGACAGGAAAAAACGCTCACTCCCACCTACATGACAGGAAAAACCGCTCACTCCCACCTACATGACAGGAAAAACCGCTCACTCCCACCTACATGACAGTAAAAACTGCTCACTCCCACCACACATGAGAAAAAAAAAACGCTCACTCCCACCTACATGAGAATAAAAACCGCTCACTCCCACCTACATGACAGTAAAAACGCTAGTTACGAATGTAACTGTGGTTCTATGAATGCCGGATGACCGCCAGAGGCGGCACAGCCTGTGGATGATATCCTTCGCGTAGCGCAAGTCGAGACTTATACCAACAAAGAAGTCGCGATAACGTACCTCATGCATAAGAGGCACTGCAGCACGTCATTCGTCCTCGGAAAACTTCTCGCGGTTGCGATGTCCGAGTGACTGGGAACTCTGGCGGTCATCCGGCATTCATAGAACCACAGTTACATTCGTAACTAGCGTTCTATTTCATGCCTCCTGACCGCCAGAGGCGGCACAGCCTGTGGATGACTAATACCAGCACTGTCATGAGGACGAGTATGTCAATCCATAATTGAAAGAATGGCAGGCCCAAGGCTTGTAGGTGATGCCACATTTACCCTATAAAACCTGGTGAATGTTGAAGGGCCAGACCATGTTGCTGCTGCACAGATGTCAGATAGCGGGGTTCCCCTCAGAGCTGCCCATGAGGTAGCCAAGCTCCTGGTGTTGTGGCACATTACACTGCCCACTGGTAGGGAATCAGCTGACTTGTGTGCAAGGGAAATCACCTCGCAAACCCAATGTGAGAGGCGCTGTTTAGATACAGGCGAGCCAATTGCACCACCTCCATAAGTGACAAACAGTTGGTCTGACCGTCTCGTGGCTTCGGTCCGAGACACATAGTGCCTCAAGGCTCGCACAGGGCATAGGTCTAGACGGTCCTCATAAGAAGCAAGTTCAATGGATTGGTTAATAAAGGATGGAGATAGAACCTTCGGCAGAAAGGCTGGGTTTGGCCATAGCGTAACGCCAGATAGATTTGGTCCCCATCTCATACAATCTGGGCTGACTGAGAGTGCGTGTAACTCACTCACACGTTTTGCCGAGACCATAGCTAAGAGAAAAACGGTCTTCAAGGAAACCCATCTCATGTCCGCTTCAGCCAATGGTTCGAAAGGGGCCTGGCACAGAGAGTCTAGTACGCGATGCAAATCCCACTGAGGGCTGCGAGGGGCTCTGTAGGGGTGGAGGCGTCTAGCGCCCCTAAGAAAGTTGCGGATGAGACTATGTGCACCAATAGTCGCACCCTCCACTTTATCATGCCTCGCAGAGATAGCTGCTACATAGACTTTCACGGTAGATGGGGATTTACCCTCATCAAGCAGTTTCTGTAGAAACTTGAGCAGTACGGGTATAGGACAACCCGTGGGAGAAACGCTTACGGTCTCACATCACGTCTTGAACAATTTCCAGCGGTTGTCATACAACGACCTAGTTGAGGGGGCCCTCGCGTTCTCTAAGGTATTGATGACCGCTGGGTCAAACTCTAACAGGGGGTTGTCGGGCCCAAGGGCCACACCCACAGCTGGAGACGTTCCGGGCAGGAGTGCCAAACTTTGCCCTCCATCTGAGACAGTAGGTCCCTTCTGAGCGGTAGTTGCCACGGAGTTCCGGTCAGCAGGGAATGAAGCACAGCAAACCACGGTCTCGCTGGCCATCGCGGAGCCACCAGCAGAACACGGTGACAGCACTGGCGTATCCGAAGTAGCACCTCCAGAAGGAGGGGAATCGGTGGAAAGGCATACAGCAGTTCGTCCGGCCACTCGTGTGCCATGGCGTCCAAGCCCAGTGCTTCGTCCTCCTGCGTGCGAGAGAACCACTTTTGGCAGTGTGTGGACTCTTTGCTGGCAAACAGGTCCACCGCTGCTGTGCCAAAGCGATCCCAAACCTGCTGTACCACCTGTGGGCTCAGGCGCCACTCCCCCGGGTCGAGGCGTTGTCTCGACAGGGAGTCTGCCACCGCATTCAGTTTCCCTGGCAAGTGGACTGCCCTGAGGGATGCCAGCCTGGGGAAGGCCCACTTCAGTAGAGATTGAGTTAAGCGAAAAGCAGTGGGGGATCGTGTTCCCCCCTGGTGGTTGATGTTGTACACCGTCGTCACATTGTCTGATCTGACAAGTACGTGGCGCCCCTGTAGGTATGGCATAAGGTGTTTTAGAGCCAGGTGTACTGCTCTGATTTCGAGGAGATTGACGTGTTCGCCCATCTCTTCTTTGCTCCACAACCCACTGACTGCTCTGTGTTGCCATACTGCGCCCCACCCTGTAAGAGAGGCGTCTGTAGTCACAATCTCCCTGTGTGTGGGTGCTGCACCAAGAGGAACACCTGATGTTAAAAAGGTCTCCTTCCGCCATGGGCTGAGGGCAGACATGCAATGTTCTGTAATAAGAACGGGTGTCTTCCTGTGACGGGTCACGTCGAGGCCGAGGCCAATCAGCCATATTTGCAGAGGCCGGAGTTCCAGTAGACCCAAGGGGAGGATCTGGGCTGCTGCTGTGAGCATACCCTGGAGCTGCAGTAGTATTCTGAAACGTAGTCTTCGTCCCACCCGTACTCGTGACAGTAGTGAAGTGATGTCCGCTACACGCCGGCTGGTCAAGGACGCGGACATTGTCTGTGAGTCTAGGATCATGCCAATGAATTGAGCCGATTGGCTCGGGATAAGTGTGCTCTTTTCTAAATTGATTGTCAGTCCCAGTTCTGAGACATGGCTCTGCAGTGTTGCTATATCTGCTAGGCTGCGTTCCCTCGTCGGGGAACAGACTAACCAGTCGTCCAGGTATGGTAGAATCCTCATACCTGACTCCATGAGGGGGGACAGTACTGCCTGTATGCATCTCGAGAAGACTCTGGGTGACAGAGCGAGGCCGAACGGGAGTACCCTGAATTGGAACAGACGGCCCTGGAAGGCAAAGCGGAGGAACCGACGATGTGCTGGTGCCACCGGGATATGAAAGTAGGCGTCTTTCAAATCCAGGGTAGTAAACCATTCCGCTGGGGAGATTACCTTCAGAACGTCTGCTGTGTGCAGCATCTTGAATGGCATTTTCTTTAGGTACTTGTTTAAGCCCCGAAGGTCTAGAATTGGGCAGAAACCGCCGTCTTTTTTTGGAACGACAAAATAAACTGAACAGAAGCCGTTGAAAGTAGGAGAACACTCTACTTCCTCTATGGCCCCTTTCTGCAGAAGAACGGTTATCTCCGACTGGAGAACCAGAGATCTTGTTGAACTTTTTACAATTGTGGGCCTGAGACGGGCCTTTGGAGGGGGCCGACGTCTGAACTGCAGTCTGTAACCCTCTGACACTGTTTTTAGAACCCATGGGTCGCGAACGATTCTGGCCCATGCGGCCAGTTGAGTCTCTGTGTACAGTCCAACCGTCGGCCCGGGGCCTTCAGCGGGGAGTGCGATTGGGCTTCGCTCCACTGTTAGTGGGGGTGGAGCGGGGCATGGGATATGCCTGGCGGCGAAAGGGTGCAGAGCCCCTGGGGGCATGTCTGTTCTCCCTTTGCCGTTGAGATGCCGCGCGCTGGGGGGATGAGAATTCCCGCCGTAGTGCTGGGGGCTGCGGTGCTCGGAAGCGAGTCACCTGTGATAAGCCCACCTGCTGTTTCCGTGTTTCCGAAACTAGGGCGCGGCGTTCCAGAGCGTCCTTAGCGGCTGGCCCGAACAGTTGGCCAGGTATGAGGGGCAGCTCCCGTAGGGTGGCTCTGCACGCGTCCGGGAGCGGCGTTTGCGAAAGCCAGACCTGGCGGCGAGCGCGCACTAATACCGCCATCAGACGCCCTAACTCCTGGGTCATGAAGCCCACGCCCTGTAGGGTGGCTTCAATTGCCTCACGTACAGCCGGATCTGAGTCTGCCTTCAGCAGGGAAGACTGCACGGCCAGAAGAAGGTGAGAAATCGTATTGTCGATCCTTCCGATGCGCGCCGCATGATTGTAGGCTCGAACAAGATCATCGTCTGTGCGCCTACAGGCCTTGCTTGGACAGCGTACCTGGGGACGTACTGCCTCGTCTGGGGAGACCACCAGAGACGCCACACAGGGATCCACTGCTGGCATTGTATCCAATCCAAACAGGCCTGCATCAGCCATGTTACTCATAGTGCGTGCCACAGAGGTGGGGTGGGAACGTGCAGCTGCAGTTTTAAACGCCGTCTGGAACTCGTCCACAAAGGCGTCACATTTTGGGATGATGGAGGAGGCGTCCACCTAGGGCTGCCTGAAGTAGGCGCTCACACCAGCGTTAGATTGCAGCGGCTGTAGCCCACGTTGTACTAGCGCCGCAGTAATTGCGGCCAGCAAGGATTGGGGGCCGAGAGTCCTGCCATCCCCATTTTTGTCGGAAAAAACGCTGGAGGGGGCATCGTCAGAGGAAATGCCCGAGCGAGGAGAGCCAGGCAGCTCAAGGGAATCGTCTTCCACTGGATTAAAGAGAGAGTCAGTGGCGGCAGTGGAGAGTGTATCGTCCTCCATGTCTGGCTCCTCTCGGGTAGGCAGGGTGGGAGCAGTAGCCAGGGTACCACCTGCTGGTGGCATGGTCTGCATGTTTGCCTGAGGGGGTTGGAACTGAAGCAGTAACGTCTCTATTCGGCTTACAGCCGAGGAGAGATCGTCCACCCGTTTGTTGAGCACAGAAGTGGAGTGCGATTTCGCCTTCTTCTTGGCTGGCTGCGCAGCCTGAAGGCCTGTGCTGCCGCGTTTTACGGCTTTGTGGGCACCTGCGGCAATATGCTCGGTTGTCGAGAGCAGCGCGTCACTTTTGGCCAATAACTCGGTAAGTCTGGCCTCTCTTACCGTGAGCGGTAGGACGGCACAGCTTGGGCAAGGGTTCGTCAAAGCTGAACGAAGGTGAGCGGTGCCTAGACAAGACGGGCATTCTAAATGACCGTCCTCAGATGCAAGTGGTGCAAAGCACGTTTTGCATGTGAGGGAAAGGACATCCATCATAGCGCAACTAACGCGAACCCAAACTAACACACGACGCAATAACAATAATGTAGATCAAACACCGAATACACAATGCTAATACGAGTGACAGGGCTAACGAGTTGGCTAGCTAGCTAGTCAGTCACGGGGAGAGCCACCGTGCTAACTAGGGAATACACCACACTTGTCAACAAAACGGGGAAAACCACCGCGGGGATGTGAGTGTGTGTGTGCGGGGGTGAACACGGGGTGAACCACCGTGCACTTCTGATCACGGGAAAAGCCTCCGTGTGCTTACCTTTCTTGTTCCTTTCCTTCTTTTTATTTTTTTTCTTTAGAATATAAATTCCTTCACGGGGGAACCGCCGTACAGGATTCCGGTAATCCGGTAATTAACTTGGGATGCTCGAATCAAGCGCGAGAAGAATAAGAGGACGAATGACGTGCTGCAGTGCCTCTTATGCATGAGGTACGTCATCGCGACTTCTTTGTTGGAATAAGTCTCGACTTGCGCTACGCGAAGGATATCATCCACAGGCTGTGCCGCCTCTGGCGGTCAGGAGGCATGAAATAGAACTGCTCACTACCACCTACATGACAGTAAAAACCGCTCACTCCCGCCTACATGACAGTAAAAACCGCCCAATCCCACGTACATGGCAGTAAAAACTGCTCACGCCCACCTACATGACAGTAAAAACCGCCCACTCCCACCTACATGACAGTAAAAACCGCTCACTCCCACCTACATGACAGTAAAAAACGCTCAGTCCCGCCTAGATGACAGTAAAAACCGCTCACTCCCGCAGAGATGACAGTAAAAACCGCCCACTCCCACCTACATGACAGTAAAAACAGCTCACTCCCACGTACATGACAGTAAAAACCGCTCACTCCCACCTACATGACAGTAAAAAACGCTAACTTCTGCCTACATGAGAATAAAAACCGCCCACTCCCACCAACATGACAGTAAAAACAAATCACTCTCGCCTACATGACAGTAAAAACCGCTCACTCCCACCTACATGACAGTAAAAACCGCCCACTCCCACCTACATGACAGTAAAAACCGCCCACTCCCGCCTACATGACAGTAAAAACCGCCCACTCCCACCTACATGGCAGTAAAAACTGCTCACTCCCACCTACATGAGAGTAAAAACTGCTCACTCCCACCTACATGACAGTAAAAACCGCTCACTCCCGCCTACATGACAGTAAAAACAACTCACTCCCACCTACATGACAGTAAAAACCGCTCACTCCCGCCTACATGACAGTAAAAACAGCCCACTCCCACCTACATGGCAGGAAAAACCGCTCACTCCCACCTACATGACAGTAAAAACTGCTCACTCCAGCCTACATGACAGTAAAAACTGCTCACTCCCGCCTACATGACAGTAAAAACAAGTCACTCCCACCTACATGACAGGAAAAAACGCTAACTCCCACCTACATGACAGGAAAAACCGCTCACTCCCACCTACATGAGAGTAAAAACCGCTCACTCCCGCCTACATGACAGTAAAAACCGCTCACTCCTGCCTACATGACAATAAAAACCGCTCACTCCCACCTACATGACAGTAAAAACCGCTCACTCCTGCCTACATGACAATAAAAACCGCTCACTCCTGCCTACAAGACAGTAAAAAACGCTCACTCCCACCTACATGAGAGTAAAAACCGCTCACTCCCACCTACATGACAGTAAAAACCGCTCACTCCCACCTACATGACAGGAAAAACCGCTTACTCCGACCTACATGACAGTAAAAACCGCTCACTCCCACCTACATGACAGTAAAAAACGCTCACTCCCGCCTACATGAGAGTAAAAACCGCTCACTCCCACCTACATGACAGGAAAAACCGCTCACTCCGACCTACATGACAGTAAAAACCGCTCACTCCTGCCTACATGACAGTAAAAAACGCTCACTCCCACCTACATGAGAGTAAAAACAGCTCACTCCCACCTACATGACAGTAAAAACCGCCCACTCCCACCTACATGACAGGAAAAACCACTCACTCCGACCTACATGACAGTAAAAACCGCTCACTCCGACCTACATGACAGTAAAAACCGCTCACTCCCACCTACATGACAGTAAAAAAACGCTCACTCCCGCCTACATGACAGTAAAAACCGCTCACTCCCACCTACATGACAGTAGAAACCGCTCACTCCCACCTACATGACAGGAAAAACCGCTCACTCCGACCTACATGACAGTAAAAACCGCTCACTCCCGCCTACATGACAGTAAAAAACGCTCACTCCCACCTACATGACAGGAAAAACCGCTCACTCCCACCTACATGAAAGTAAAAACCGCTCACTCCGACCAACATGAGCGTAAAAACCGCTCACTCCCACCTACATGACAGTAAAAACCGCTCACTCCTGCCTACATGACAGTAAAAAACGCTCACTCCCACCTACATGAGAGTAAAAAACGCTCACTCCCACCTACATGAGAGTAAAAACCGCTCACTCCCACCTACATGACAGTAAAAACCGCTCACTTCCACCTACATGAGCGTAAAAACCGCTCACTCCCACCTACATGACAGTAAAAACCGCTCACTCCTGCCTACATGACAGGAAAAAACGCTCACTCCCACCTACATGACAGTAAAAACCGCTGACTCCCGCCTACATGACAGTAAAAACCGCCCACTCCCACCTACATGAGCGTAAAAACCGCTCACTCCCGCCATGACAGTAAAAACCGCTCACTCCCACCTACATGACAGTAAAAACCGCTGACTCCCGCCTAAATGAGAGTAAAAACCGCCCACTCCCGCCTACATGAGAATAAAAACCGCTCATTCCCGCCTACATGACAGTAAAAACCGCCCATTCCCACCTACATGACAGTAAAAACCGCTCACTCCCACCTACATGACAGTAAAAACCGCCCACTCCCACCTACATGACAGTAAAAACCGCTGACTCCCACCTACATGACAGTAAAAACCGCTCACTCCCACCTACATGACAGTAAAAACCACTCACTCCTGCCTACATGACAGTAAAAACCGCCCACTCCCGCCTACATGACAGTAAAAACCACTCACTCCCACCTACATGACAGTAAAAACGGCCCACGCCCACCTACATGACAGTAAAAACCGCCCACTCCCACCTACATGGCAGTAAAAACTGCTCACTCCCACCTACATGAGAGTAAAAACTGCTCACTCCCACCTACATGACAGTAAAAACCGCTCACTCCCGCCTACATGACAGTAAAAACAGCGCACTCCCACCTACATGGCAGGAAAAACCGCTCACTCCCACCTACATGACAGTAAAAACTGCTCACTCCAGCCTACATGACAGTAAAAACTGCTCACTCCCGCCTACATGACAGTAAAAACAACTCACTCCCACCTACATGACAGGAAAAAACGCTAACTCCCACCTACATGACAGGAAAAACCGCTCACTCCGACCTACATGACAGTAAAAACCGCTCACTCCTGCCTACATGACAGTAAAAAACGCTCACTCCCACCTACATGAGAGTAAAAACAGCTCACTCCCACCTACATGACAGTAAAAAACGCCCACTCCCACCTACATGACAGGAAAAACCACTCACTCCGACCTACATGACAGTAAAAACCGCTCACTCCCACCTACATGACAGTAAAAAAAACGCTCACTCCCGCCTACATGACAGTAAAAACCGCTCACTCCCACCTACATGACAGGAAAAACCGCTCACTCCGACCTACATGACAGTAAAAACCGCTCACTCCCGGCTACATGACAGTAAAAAACGCTCACTCCCACCTACATGACAGGAAAAACCGCTCACTCCCACCTACATGAAAGTAAAAACCGCTCACTCCCACCAACATGAGCGTAAAAACCGCTCACTCCCACCTACATGACAGTAAAAACCGCTCACTCCTGCCTACATGACAGTAAAAAACGCTCACTCCCACCTACATGAGAGTAAAAAACGCTCACTCCCACCTACATGAGAGTAAAAACCGCTCACTCCCACCTACATGACAGTAAAAACCGCTCACTTCCACCTACATGAGCGTAAAAACCGCTCACTCCCACCTACATGACAGTAAAAACCGCTCACTCCTGCCTACATGACAGGAAAAAACGCTCACTCCCACCTACATGACAGTAAAAACCGCTGACTCCCGCCTACATGACAGTAAAAACCGCCCACTCCCACCTACATGAGCGTAAAAACCGCTCACTCCCGCCATGACAGTAAAAACCGCTCACTCCCACCTACATGAGAGTAAAAACCGCCCACTCCCGCCTACATGAGAATAAAAAACGCTCATTCCCGCCTACATGACAGTAAAAACCGCTCACTCCCACCAACATGACAGTAAAAACCGCTCACTCCTGCCTACATGACAGTAAAAAACGCTCACTCCCACCTACATGAGAGTAAAAACAGCTCACTCCCACCTACATGACAGTAAAAACCGCCCACTCCCACCTACATGACAGGAAAAACCACTCACTCCGACCTACATGACAGTAAAAACCGCTCACTCCCACCTACATGACAGTAAAAAAACGCTCACTCCCGCCTACATGACAGTAAAAACCGCTCACTCCCACCTACATGACAGGAAAAACCGCTCACTCCGACCTACATGACAGTAAAAACCGCTCACTCCCGCCTACATGACAGTAAAAAACGCTCACTCCCACCTACATGACAGGAAAAACCGCTCACTCCCACCTACATGAAAGTAAAAACCGCTCACTCCCACCAACATGAGCGTAAAAACCGCTCACTCCCACCTACATGACAGTAAAAACCGCTCACTCCTGCCTACATGACAGTAAAAAACGCTCACTCCCACCTACATGAGAGTAAAAAAACGCTCACTCCCACCTACATGAGAGTAAAAACCGCTCACTCCCACCTACATGACAGTAAAAACCGCTCACTTCCACCTACATGAGCGTAAAAACCGCTCACTCCCACCTACATGACAGTAAAAACCGCTCACTCCTGCCTACATGTCAGGAAAAAACGCTCACTCCCACCTACATGACAGTAAAAACCGCTCACTCCCGCCTACATGACAGTAAAAACCGCCCACTCCCACCTACATGAGCGTAAAAACCGCTCACTCCCGCCATGACAGTAAAAACCGCTCACTCCCACCTACATGAGAGTAAAAACCGCCCACTCCCGCCTACATGAGAATAAAAACCGCTCATTCCCGCCTACATGACAGTAAAAACCGCCCATTCCCACCAACATGACAGTAAAAACCACTCACTCCCACCTACATGACAGTAAAAACCGCCCACTCCCGCCTACATGACAGTAAAAACCGCTCACTCCCACCTACATGACAGTAAAAACCGCTCACTCCCACCTACATGACAGTAAAAACCGCCCACTCCCACCTACATGACAGTAAAAACCGCTCACTCCCACCTACATGACAGTAAAAACCGCCCACTCCCACCTACATGACAGTAAAAACCACTCACTCCCGCCTACATGACAGTAAAAACCGCCCACTCCCGCCTACATGACAGTAAAAAGCACTCACTCCCACCTACATGACAGTAAAAACGGCCCACTCCCACCTACATGACAGTAAAAACCACTCACTCACACCTACATGACAGTAAAAACCGCCCACTCCCGCCTACATGACAGTAAAACCCGCCCACTCCCACCTACATGACAGTAAAAACCGCTCACTCCCACCTACATGACAGTAAAAACCGCCCACTCCCACCTACATGACAGTAAAAACCGCTCACTCCCACCTACATGACAGTAGAAACCGCTCACTCCCACCTACATGACAGGAAAAACCGCTCACTCCGACCTACATGACAGTAAAAACCGCTCACTCCCGCCTACATGACAGTAAAAAACGCTCACTCCCACCTACATGACAGGAAAAACCGCTCACTCCGACCTACATGACAGTAAAAACCGCTCACTCCCGCCTACATGACAGTAAAAAACGCTCACTCCCACCTACATGACAGGAAAAACCGCTCACTCCCACCTACATGAAAGTAAAAACCGCTCACTCCGACCAACATGAGCGTAAAAACCGCTCACTCCCACCTACATGACAGTAAAAACCGCTCACTCCTGCCTACATGACAGTAAAAAACGCTCACTCCCACCTACATGAGAGTAAAAAACGCTCACTCCCACCTACATGAGAGTAAAAACCGCTCACTCCCACCTACATGACAGTAAAAACCGCTCACTTCCACCTACATGAGCGTAAAAACCGCTCACTCCCACCTACATGACAGTAAAAACCGCTCACTCCTGCCTACATGACAGGAAAAAACGCTCACTCCCACCTACATGACAGTAAAAACCGCTCACTCCCGCCTACATGACAGTAAAAACCGCCCACTCCCACCTACATGAGCGTAAAAACCGCTCACTCCCGCCATGACAGTAAAAACCGCTCACTCCCACCTACATGACAGTAAAAACCGCTGACTCCCGCCTACATGAGAGTAAAAACCGCCCACTCCCGCCTACATGAGAATAAAAACCGCTCATTCCCGCCTACATGACAGTAAAAACCGCCCATTCCCACCTACATGACAGTAAAAACCGCTCACTCCCACCTACATGACAGTAAAAACCGCCCACTCCCACCTACATGACAGTAAAAACCGCTGACTCCCACCTACATGACAGTAAAAACCGCTCACTCCCACCTACATGACAGTAAAAACCACTCACTCCTGCCTACATGACAGTAAAAACCGCCCACTCCCGCCTACATGACAGTAAAAACCACTCACTCCCACCTACATGACAGTAAAAACGGCCCACGCCCACCTACATGACAGTAAAAACCGCCCACTCCCACCTACATGGCAGTAAAAACTGCTCACTCCCACCTACATGAGAGTAAAAACTGCTCACTCCCACCTACATGACAGTAAAAACCGCTCACTCCCGCCTACATGACAGTAAAAACCGCTCACTCCTGCCTAAATGACAGGAAAAAACGCTCACTCCCACCTACATGACAGTAAAAACCGCTGACTCCCGCCTACATGACAGTAAAAACCGCCCACTCCCACCTACATGAGCGTAAAAACCGCTCACTCCCGCCATGACAGTAAAAACCGCTCACTCCCACCTACATGAGAGTAAAAACCGCCCACTCCCGCCAACATGAGAATAAAAAACGCTCATTCCCGCCTACATGACAGTAAAAACCGCTCACTCCCACCAACATGACAGTAAAAACCGCTCACTCCTGCCTACATGACAGTAAAAAACGCTCACTCCCACCTACATGAGAGTAAAAACAGCTCACTCCCACCTACATGACAGTAAAAACCGCCCACTCCCACCTACATGACAGGAAAAACCACTCACTCCGACCTACATGACAGTAAAAACCGCTCACTCCCACCTACATGACAGTAAAAAAACGCTCACTCCCGCCTACATGACAGTAAAAACCGCTCACTCCCACCTACATGACAGGAAAAACCGCTCACTCCGACCTACATGACAGTAAAAACCGCTCACTCCCGCCTACATGACAGTAAAAAACGCTCACTCCCACCTACATGACAGGAAAAACCGCTCACTCCCACCTACATGAAAGTAAAAACCGCTCACTCCCACCAACATGAGCGTAAAAACCGCTCACTCCCACCTACATGACAGTAAAAAACGCTCACTCCTGCCTACATGACAGTAAAAAACGCTCACTCCCACCTACATGAGAGTAAAAAACGCTCACTCCCACCTACATGAGAGTAAAAACCGCTCACTCCCACCTACATGACAGTAAAAACCGCTCACTTCCACCTACATGAGCGTAAAAACCGCTCACTCCCACCTACATGACAGTAAAAACCGCTCACTCCTGCCTACATGACAGGAAAAAACGCTCACTCCCACCTACATGACAGTAAAAACCGCTCACTCCCGCCTACATGACAGTAAAAACCGCCCACTCCCACCTACATGAGCGTAAAAACCGCTCACTCCCGCCATGACAGTAAAAACCGCTCACTCCCACCTACATGAGAGTAAAAACCGCCCACTCCCGCCTACATGAGAATAAAAACCGCTCATTCCCGCCTACATGACAGTAAAAACCGCCCATTCCCACCTACATGACAGTAAAAACCACTCACTCCCACCTACATGACAGTAAAAACCGCCCACTCCCGCCTACATGACAGTAAAAACCGCTGACTCCCACCTACATGACAGTAAAAACCGCTCACTCCCACCTACATGACAGTAAAAACCGCCCACTCCCACCTACATGACAGTAAAAACCGCTCACTCCCACCTACATGACAGTAAAAACAGCCCACTCCCACCTACATGACAGTAAAAACCACTCACTCCCGCCTACATGACAGTAAAAACCGCCCACTCCCGCCTACATGACAGTAAAAAGCACTCACTCCCACCTACATGACAGTAAAAACGGCCCACTCCCACCTACATGACAGTAAAAACCACTCACTCACACCTACATGACAGTAAAAACCGCCCACTCCCGCCTACATGACAGTAAAACCCGCCCACTCTCACCTACATGACAGTAAAAACCGCTCACTCCCACCTACATGACAGTAAAAACCGCCCACTCCCACCTACATGACAGTAAAAACCGCTCACTCCCACCTACATGACAGTAGAAACCGCTCACTCCCACCTACATGACAGGAAAAACCGCTCACTCCGACCTACATGACAGTAAAAACCGCTCACTCCCGCCTACATGACAGTAAAAAACGCTCACTCCCACCTACATGACAGGAAAAACCGCTCACTCCGACCTACATGACAGTAAAAACCGCTCACTCCCGCCTACATGACAGTAAAAAACGCTCACTCCCACCTACATGACAGGAAAAACCGCTCACTCCCACCTACATGAAAGTAAAAACCGCTCACTCCGACCAACATGAGCGTAAAAACCGCTCACTCCCACCTACATGACAGTAAAAACCGCTCACTCCTGCCTACATGACAGTAAAAAACGCTCACTCCCACCTACATGAGAGTAAAAAACGCTCACTCCCACCTACATGAGAGTAAAAACCGCTCACTCCCACCTACATGACAGTAAAAACCGCTCACTTCCACCTACATGAGCGTAAAAACCGCTCACTCCCACCTACATGACAGTAAAAACCGCTCACTCCTGCCTACATGACAGGAAAAAACGCTCACTCCCACCTACATGACAGTAAAAACCGCTCACTCCCGCCTACATGACAGTAAAAACCGCCCACTCCCACCTACATGAGCGTAAAAACCGCTCACTCCCGCCATGACAGTAAAAACCGCTCACTCCCACCTACATGACAGTAAAAACCGCTGACTCCCGCCTACATGAGAGTAAAAACCGCCCACTCCCGCCTACATGAGAATAAAAACCGCTCATTCCCGCCTACATGACAGTAAAAACCGCCCATTCCCACCTACATGACAGTAAAAACCGCTCACTCCCACCTACATGACAGTAAAAACCGCCCACTCCCACCTACATGACAGTAAAAACCGCTGACTCCCACCTACATGACAGTAAAAACCGCTCACTCCCACCTACATGACAGTAAAAACCACTCACTCCTGCCTACATGACAGTAAAAACCGCCCACTCCCGCCTACATGACAGTAAAAACCACTCACTCCCACCTACATGACAGTAAAAACGGCCCACGCCCACCTACATGACAGTAAAAACCGCCCACTCCCACCTACATGGCAGTAAAAACTGCTCACTCCCACCTACATGAGAGTAAAAACTGCTCACTCCCACCTACATGACAGTAAAAACCGCTCACTCCCGCCTACATGACAGTAAAAACAGCGCACTCCCACCTACATGGCAGGAAAAACCGCTCACTCCCACCTACATGACAGTAAAAACTGCTCACTCCAGCCTACATGACAGTAAAAACTGCTCACTCCCGCCTACATGACAGTAAAAACAACTCACTCCCACCTACATGACAGGAAAAAACGCTAACTCCCACCTACATGACAGTAAAAACTGCTCACTCCCACCTACATGAGAGTAAAAACCGCTCACTCCCGCCTACATGACAGTAAAAACCGCTCACTCCTGCCTACATGACAATAAAAACCGCTCACTCCCACCTACATGACAGTAAAAACCGCTCACTCCTGCCTACATGACAATAAAAACCGCTCACTCCTGCCTACATGACAGTAAAAAACGCTCAGTCCCACCTACATGAGAGTAAAAACCGCTCACTCCCACCTACATGACAGTAAAAACCGCTCACTCCCACCTACATGACAGGAAAAACCGCTCAATCCGACCTACATGACAGTAAAAACCGCTCACTCCCACCTACATGACAGTAAAAAACGCTCACTCCCGCCTACATGAGAGTAAAAACCGCTCACTCCCGCCTACATGACAGGAAAAACCGCTCACTCCGACCTACATGACAGTAAAAACCGCTCACTCCTGCCTACATGACAGTAAAAAACGCTCACTCCCACCTACATGAGAGTAAAAACAGCTCACTCCCACCTACATGACAGTAAAAAACGCCCACTCCCACCTACATGACAGGAAAAACCACTCACTCCGACCTACATGACAGTAAAAACCGCTCACTCCCACCTACATGACAGTAAAAAAACGCTCACTCCCGCCTACATGACAGTAAAAACCGCTCACTCCCACCTACATGACAGGAAAAACCGCTCACTCCGACCTACATGACAGTAAAAACCGCTCACTCCCGCCTACATGACAGTAAAAAACGCTCACTCCCACCTACATGACAGGAAAAACCGCTCACTCCCACCTACATGAAAGTAAAAACCGCTCACTCCCACCAACATGAGCGTAAAAACCGCTCACTCCCACCTACATGACAGTAAAAACCGCTCACTCCTGCCTACATGACAGTAAAAAACGCTCACTCCCACCTACATGAGAGTAAAAAACGCTCACTCCCACCTACATGAGAGTAAAAACCGCTCACTCCCACCTACATGACAGTAAAAACCGCTCACTTCCACCTACATGAGCGTAAAAACCGCTCACTCCCACCTACATGACAGTAAAAACCGCTCACTCCTGCCTACATGACAGGAAAAAACGCTCACTCCCACCTATATGACAGTAAAAACCGCTCACTCCCGCCTACATGACAGTAAAAACCGCCCACTCCCACCTACATGAGCGTAAAAACCGCTCACTCCCGCCATGACAGTAAAAACCGCTCACTCCCACCTACATGAGAGTAAAAACCGCCCACTCCCACTTACATGAGCGTAAAAACCGCTCACTCCCGCCATGACAGTAAAAACCGCTCACTCCCACCTACATGAGAGTAAAAACCGCCCACTCCCGCCTACATGAGAATAAAAAACGCTCATTCCCGCCTACATGACAGTAAAAACCGCTCACTCCCACCAACATGACAGTAAAAACCGCTCACTCCTGCCTACATGACAGTAAAAAACGCTCACTCCCACCTACATGAGAGTAAAAACAGCTCACTCCCACCTACATGACAGTAAAAACCGCCCACTCCCACCTACATGACAGGAAAAACCACTCACTCCGACCTACATGAAAGTAAAAACCGCTCACTCCCACCAACATGAGCGTAAAAACCGCTCACTCCCACCTACATGACAGTAAAAACCGCTCACTCCTGCCTACATGACAGTAAAAAACGCTCACTCCCACCTACATGAGAGTAAAAAACGCTCACCCCCACCTACATGAGAGTAAAAACCGCTCACTCGCACCTACATGACAGTAAAAACCGCTCACTTCCACCTACATGAGCGTAAAAACCGCTCACTCCCACCTACATGACAGTAAAAACCGCTCACTCCTGCCTACATGACAGGAAAAAACGCTCACTCCCACCTATATGACAGTAAAAACCGCTCACTCCCGCCTACATGACAGTAAAAACCGCCCACTCCCACCTACATGAGCGTAAAAACCGCTCACTCCCGCCATGACAGTAAAAACCGCTCACTCCCACCTACATGAGAGTAAAAACCGCCCACTCCCGCCTACATGAGAATAAAAAACGCTCATTCCCGCCTACATGACAGTAAAAACCGCTCACTCCCACCAACATGACAGTAAAAACCGCTCACTCCTGCCTACATGACAGTAAAAAACGCTCACTCCCACCTACATGAGAGTAAAAACAGCTCACTCCCACCTACATGACAGTAAAAACCGCCCACTCCCACCTACATGACAGGAAAAACCACTCACTCCGACCTACATGACAGTAAAAACCGCTCACTCCCACCTACATGACAGTAAAAAAACGCTCACTCCCGCCTACATGACAGTAAAAACCGCTCACTCCCACCTACATGACAGGAAAAACCGCTCACTCCGACCTACATGACAGTAAAAACCGCTCACTCCCGCCTACATGACAGTAAAAAACGCTCACTCCCACCTACATGACAGGAAAAACCGCTCACTCCCACCTACATGAAAGTAAAAACCGCTCACTCCCACCAACATGAGCGTAAAAACCGCTCACTCCCACCTACATGACAGTAAAAAACGCTCACTCCTGCCTACATGACAGTAAAAAACGCTCAATCCCACCTACATGAGAGTAAAAAACGCTCACTCCCACCTACATGAGAGTAAAAACCGCTCACTCCCACCTACATGACAGTAAAAACCGCTCACTTCCACCTACATGAGCGTAAAAACCGCTCACTCCCACCTACATGACAGTAAAAACCGCTCACTCCTGCCTACATGACAGGAAAAAACGCTCACTCCCACCTACATGACAGTAAAAACCGCTCACTCCCGCCTACATGACAGTAAAAACCGCCCACTCCCACCTACATGAGCGTAAAAACCGCTCACTCCCGCCATGACAGTAAAAACCGCTCACTCCCACCTACATGAGAGTAAAAACCGCCCACTCCCGCCTACATGAGAATAAAAACCGCTCATTCCCGCCTACATGACAGTAAAACCCGCCCACTCCCACCTACATGACAGTAAAAACCGCTCACTCCCACCTACATGACAGTAAAAACCGCCCACTCCCACCTACATGACAGTAAAAACCGCTCACTCCCACCTACATGACAGTAGAAACCGCTCACTCCCACCTACATGACAGGAAAAACCGCTCACTCCGACCTACATGACAGTAAAAACCGCTCACTCCCGCCTACATGACAGTAAAAAACGCTCACTCCCACCTACATGACAGGAAAAACCACTCACTCCGACCTACATGACAGTAAAAACCGCTCACTCCCGCCTACATGACAGTAAAAAACGCTCACTCCCACCTACATGACAGGAAAAACCGCTCACTCCCACCTACATGAAAGTAAAAACCGCTCACTCCGACCAACATGAGCGTAAAAACCGCTCACTCCCACCTACATGACAGTAAAAACCGCTCACTCCTGCCTACATGACAGTCAAAAACGCTCACTCCCACCTACATGAGAGTAAAAAACGCTCACTCCCACCTACATGAGAGTAAAAACCGCTCACTCCCACCTACATGACAGTAAAAACCGCTCACTTCCACCTACATGAGCGTAAAAACCGCTCACTCCCACCTACATGACAGTAAAAACCGCTCACTCCAGCCTACATGACAGGAAAAAACGCTCACTCCCACCTACATGACAGTAAAAACCGCTCACTCCCGCCTACATGACAGTAAAAACCGCCCACTCCCACCTACATGAGCGTAAAAACCGCTCACTCCCGCCATGACAGTAAAAACCGCTCACTCCCACCTACATGACAGTAAAAACCGCTGACTCCCGCCTACATGAGAGTAAAAACCGCCCACTCCCGCCTACATGAGAATAAAAACCGCTCATTCCCGCCTACATGACAGTAAAAACCGCCCATTCCCACCTACATGACATTAAAAACCGCTCACTCCCACCTACATGACAGTAAAAACCGCCCACTCCCACCTACATGACAGTAAAAACCGCTGACTCCCACCTACATGACAGTAAAAACCGCTCACTCCCACCTACATGACAGTAAAAACCACTCACTCCTGCCTACATGACAGTAAAAACCGCCCACTCCCGCCTACATGACAGTAAAAACCACTCACTCCCACCTACATGACAGTAAAAACGGCCCACGCCCACCTACATGACAGTAAAAACCGCCCACTCCCACCTACATGGCAGTAAAAACTGCTCACTCCCACCTACATGAGAGTAAAAACTGCTCACTCCCACCTACATGACAGTAAAAACCGCTCACTCCCGCCTACATGACAGTAAAAACAGCGCACTCCCACCTACATGGCAGGAAAAACCGCTCACTCCCACCTACATGACAGTAAAAACTGCTCACTCCAGCCTACATGACAGTAAAAACTGCTCACTCCCGCCTACATGACAGTAAAAACAACTCACTCCCACCTACATGACAGGAAAAAACGCTAACTCCCACCTACATGACAGGAAAAACCGCTCACTCCCACCTACATGAGAGTAAAAACCGCTCACTCCCGCCTACATGACAGTAAAAACCGCTCACTCCTGCCTACATGACAATAAAAACCGCTCACTCCCACCTACATGACAGTAAAAACCGCTCACTCCTGCCTACATGACAATAAAAACCGCTCACTCCTGCCTACATGACAGTAAAAAACGCTCAGTCCCACCTACATGAGAGTAAAAACCGCTCACTCCCACCTACATGACAGTAAAAACCGCTCACTCCCACATACATGACAGGAAAAACCGCTCAATCAGACCTACATGACAGTAAAAACCGCTCACTCCCACCTACATGACAGTAAAAAACGCTCACTCCCGCCTACATGAGAGTAAAAACCGCTCACTCCCGCCTACATGACAGGAAAAACCGCTCACTCCGACCTACATGACAGTAAAAACCGCTCACTCCTGCCTACATGACAGTAAAAAACGCTCACTCCCACCTACATGAGAGTAAAAACAGCTCACTCCCACCTACATGACAGTAAAAAACGCCCACTCCCACCTACATGACAGGAAAAACCACTCACTCCGACCTACATGACAGTAAAAACCGCTCACTCCCACCTACATGACAGTAAAAAAACGCTCACTCCCGCCTACATGACAGTAAAAACCGCTCACTCCCACCTACATGACAGGAAAAACCGCTCACTCCGACCTACATGACAGTAAAAACCGCTCACTCCCGCCTACATGACAGTAAAAAACGCTCACTCCCACCTACATGACAGGAAAAACCGCTCACTCCCACCTACATGAAAGTAAAAACCGCTCACTCCCACCAACATGAGCGTAAAAACCGCTCACTCCCACCTACATGACAGTAAAAACCGCTCACTCCTGCCTACATGACAGTAAAAAACGCTCACTCCCACCTACATGAGAGTAAAAAACGCTCACCCCCACCTACATGAGAGTAAAAACCGCTCACTCGCACCTACATGACAGTAAAAACCGCTCACTTCCACCTACATGAGCGTAAAAACCGCTCACTCCCACCTACATGACAGTAAAAACCGCTCACTCCTGCCTACATGACAGGAAAAAACGCTCACTCCCACCTATATGACAGTAAAAACCGCTCACTCCCGCCTACATGACAGTAAAAACCGCCCACTCCCACCTACATGAGCGTAAAAACCGCTCACTCCCGCCATGACAGTAAAAACCGCTCACTCCCACCTACATGAGAGTAAAAACCGCCCACTCCCGCCTACATGAGAATAAAAAACGCTCATTCCCGCCTACATGACAGTAAAAACCGCTCACTCCCACCAACATGACAGTAAAAACCGCTCACTCCTGCCTACATGACAGTAAAAAACGCTCACTCCCACCTACATGAGAGTAAAAACAGCTCACTCCCACCTACATGACAGTAAAAACCGCCCACTCCCACCTACATGACAGGAAAAACCACTCACTCCGACCTACATGACAGTAAAAACCGCTCACTCCCACCTACATGACAGTAAAAAAACGCTCACTCCCGCCTACATGACAGTAAAAACCGCTCACTCCCACCTACATGACAGGAAAAACCGCTCACTCCGACCTACATGACAGTAAAAACCGCTCACTCCCGCCTACATGACAGTAAAAAACGCTCACTCCCACCTACATGACAGGAAAAACCGCTCACTCCCACCTACATGAAAGTAAAAACCGCTCACTCCCACCAACATGAGCGTAAAAACCGCTCACTCCCACCTACATGACAGTAAAAAACGCTCACTCCTGCCTACATGACAGTAAAAAACGCTCACTCCCACCTACATGAGAGTAAAAAACGCTCACTCCCACCTACATGAGAGTAAAAACCGCTCACTCCCACCTACATGACAGTAAAAACCGCTCACTTCCACCTACATGAGCGTAAAAACCGCTCACTCCCACCTACATGACAGTAAAAACCGCTCACTCCTGCCTACATGACAGGAAAAAACGCTCACTCCCACCTACATGACAGTAAAAACCGCTCACTCCCGCCTACATGACAGTAAAAACCGCCCACTCCCACCTACATGAGCGTAAAAACCGCTCACTCCCGCCATGACAGTAAAAACCGCTCACTCCCACCTACATGAGAGTAAAAACCGCCCACTCCCGCCTACATGAGAATAAAAACCGCTCATTCCCGCCTACATGACAGTAAAAACCGCCCATTCCCACCTACATGACAGTAAAAACCACTCACTCCCACCTACATGACAGTAAAAACCGCCCACTCCCGCCTACATGACAGTAAAAACCGCTCACTCCCACCTACATGACAGTAAAAACCGCTCACTCCCACCTACATGACAGTAAAAACCGCCCACTCCCACCTACATGACAGTAAAAACCGCTCACTCCCACCTACATGACAGTAAAAACCGCCGACTCCCACCTACATGACAGTAAAAACCACTCACTCCGGCCTACATGACAGTAAAAACCGCCCACTCCCGCCTACATGACAGTAAAAAGCACTCACTCCCACCTACATGACAGTAAAAACGGCCCACTCCCACCTACATGACAGTAAAAACCACTCACTCCCACCTACATGACAGTAAAAACCGCCCACTCCCGCCTACATGACAGTAAAACCCGCCCACTCCCACCTACATGAAAGTAAAAACCGCTCACTCCCACCTACATGACAGTAAAAACCGCCCACTCCCACCTACATGACAGTAAAAACCGCTCACTCCCACCTACATGATAGTAAAAACCGCCCACTCCCACCTACATGACAGTAAAAACCACTCACTCCCGCCTACATGAAAGGAAAAAACGCCCACTCCCACCTACATGACAGGAAAAAATGCTCACTCCCACCTACATGACAGTAAAAACCGCACACTCCCAACAACGTGACAATAAAAAACGCTCACTCCCGCCTACATGAGAGTAAAAACCGCACACTCCCACCTACATGACAGGAAAAACCGCTCACTCCGACCTACATGACAGTAAAAACCGCTCACTCCCACCTACATGACAGTATAAACCGCTCATTCTCGCCTACATGACAGTAAAAACCGCTCACTCCCGCCTACATGACAGTAAAAACCGCCCACTCCCACCTACATGACAGTATAAACCGCTCACTCCCGCCTACATGACAGTAAAAACCGCTCATTCTCGCCTACATGACAGTAAAAACCGCTCACTCCCGCCTACATGACAGTAAAAACCGCCCACTCCCAACAACATGACAATAAAAAACGCTCACTTCCGCCTACAGGAGAATAAAAACTGCTCACTCCCGCCTACATGACAGTAAAAACCGCTCACTCTGACCTACATGACAGTAAAAACCGCTCACTCCCGCCTACATGACAGTAAAAAGCGCTCATTCTCGCCTACATGACAGTAAAAACCGCTCACTCCCGCCTACATGACAGTAAAAACCGCTCACTCCCACCTACATGACAGTAAAAAACGCTCACTCCCACCTACATGACAGTAAAAACAACTCACTCCCACCTACATGACAGGAAAAAACGCTAACGCCCACCTACATGACATGAAAAACCGCTCACTCCCACCTACATGAGAGAAAAAAAACCGCTCACTCCCGCCTACATGACAGTAAAAACCGCTCACTCCTGCCTACATGACAGTAAAAAACGCTAACTTCCGCCTACATGAGAATAAAAACCGCCCACTCCCAACAACATGACAGGAAAAACAAATCACTCCCGCCTACATGACAGTAAAAACAACTCACTCCCACCTACATGACAGGAAAAAACGCTAACTCCCACCTACATGACAGGAAAAACCGCTCACTCCCACCTACATGACAGTAAAAACAACTCACTCCCACCTACATGACAGGAAAAAACGCTAACGCCCACCTACATGACATGAAAAACCGCTCACTCCCACCTACATGAGAGAAAAAAAACCGCTCACTCCCGCCTACATGACAGTAAAAACCGCTCACTCCCACCTACATGACAGTAAAAAACGCTAACTTCCGCCTACATGAGAATAAAAACCGCCCACTCCCAACAACATGACAGGAAAAACAAATCACTCCCGCCTACATGACAGTAAAAACAACTCACTCCCACCTACATGACAGGAAAAAACGCTAACTCCCACCTACATGACAGGAAAAACCGCTCACTCCCACCTACATGAGAGCAAAAACCGCTCACTCCCGCCTACATGACAGTAAAAACCGCTCACTCCTGCCTACATGACAGTAAAAAACACTCACTCCCGCCTACATGAGAGTAAAAACCGCTCACTCCCACCTACATGACAGGAAAAACCGCTCACTCCGACCTACATGACAATAAAAACCGCTCACTCCCACCTACATGACAGTAAAAAACGCTCACTCCCGCCTACATGAGAGTAAAAACCGCTCACTCCCACTTACATGACAGGAAAAACCGCTCACTCCGACCTACATGACAGTAAAAACCGCTCACACCTGCCTACATGACAGTAAAAAACGCTCACTCCCACCTACATGAGAGTAAAAACCGCTCACTCCCGCCTACATGACAGGAAAAACCGCTCAATCCGACCTACATGACAGTAAAAACCGCTCACTCCTTCCTACATGACAGTAAAAAACGCTCACTCCCACCTAAATGAGAGTAAAAACCGCTCACTCCTGCCTACATGACAGTAAAAACCGGTCAGTCCCGCCTACATGACAGTAAAAACCGCCCACTCCCGCCTACATGACAGTAAAAACCGGTCAGTCCCGCCTACATGACATTAAAACCGCCCACTCCCACCTACATGACAGTAAAAAACACTCACTCCCGCCTACATGAGAATAAAAACCGCTCACTCCCACCTACATGACAGGAAAAACCGCTCACTCCCACCTACATGAGAGGAAAAACCGCTCACTCCCGCCTACATGACAGTAAAAACCGCTCACTCCTGCCTACATGACAATAAAAACCGCTCACTCCCGCCTACATGACAGTAAAAAACGCTCACTCCCACCTACATGAGAGTAAAAACCGCTCACTCCCACCTACATGAAAGTAAAAACCGCTCACTCCCACCTACATGACAGGAAAAACCGCTCACTCCCACCTACATGACAGGAAAAACCGCTCACTCCCACCTACATGACAGTAAAAAACGCTCACTCCCGCCTACATGAGAGTAAAAACGGCTCACTCCCACCTACATGACAGGAAAAACCGCTCACTCCGACCTACATGACAGTAAAAACCGCTCACTCCTGCCTACATGACAGTAAAAAACGCTCACACCCACCTACATGAGAGTAAACACCGCTCACTCCCACCTACATGACAGTAAAAACCGCCCACTCCCACCTACATGACAGGAAAAACCACTCACTCCGACCTACATGACAGTAAAAACCGCTCACTCCCACCTACATGACAGTAAAAAACGCTCACTCCCGCCTACATGACAGTAAAAACCGCTCACTCCCACCTACATGACAGTCAAAACAGCTCACTCCGACCTACATGACAGTAAAAACCGCTCACCCCCAACAACATGACAATAAAAAACGCTCACTCCCGCCTACATGAGAGTAAAAACCGCACACTCCCACCTACATGACAGGAAAAACCGCTCACTCCGACCTACATGACAGTAAAAACCGCTCACTCCCACCTACATGACAGTATAAACCGCTCACTCCCGCCTACATGACAGTAAAAACCGCTCACTCCCACCTACATGAGAATAAAAACCGCTCACTCCCACCTACATGACAGTAAAAACCGCTCACTCCCGCCAACATGACAATAAAATCCGCTCACTCCCACCTACATGACAGTAAAAACCGCTCACTCCCGCCAACATGACAGGAAAAACCGCCCACTCCCACCTACATGACAGGAAAAAACGCTCACTCCCACCTACATGACAGGAAAAACCACACACTCCCACCTACATGACAGTGAAAACCGCTCACTCCCACCTACATGAGAGGAAAAACCGCTCACTCCCACCTACATGACAGTAAAAACCGCTCACTCCCGCCTACATGACAGTAAAAACCGCTCACTCCCGCCTACATGACAGTAAAAACCGCTCACTCCCACCTACATGAGAATAAAAACCGCTCACTCCCACCTACATGACAGTAAAAAACGCTCACTCCCGCCTACATGACAGGAAAAAACGCTCACTCCCACCTACATGAGAGTAAAAACCGCTCACTCCCGCCTACATGACAGGAAAAACCGCTCAATCCGACCTACATGACAGTAAAAACCGCTCACTCCTTCCTACATGACAGTAAAAAACGCTCACTCCCACCTAAATGAGAGTAAAAACCGCTCACTCCTGCCTACATGACAGTAAAAACCGGTCAGTCCCGCCTACATGACAGTAAAAACCGCCCACTCCCGCCTACATGACAGTAAAAACCGGTCAGTCCCGCCTACATGACATTAAAACCGCCCACTCCCACCTACATGACAGTAAAAAACACTCACTCCCGCCTACATGAGAATAAAAACCGCTCACTCCCACCTACATGACAGGAAAAACCGCTCACTCCCACCTACATGAGAGGAAAAACCGCTCACTCCCGCCTACATGACAGTAAAAACCGCTCACTCCTGCCTACATGACAATAAAAACCGCTCACTCCCGCCTACATGACAGTAAAAAACGCTCACTCCCACCTACATGAGAATAAAAACCGCTCACTCCCACCTACATGACAGTAAAAAACGCTCACTCCCGCCTACATGACAGTAAAAACCGCTCACTCCCGCCTACATGACAGTAAAAACCGCTCACTCCCGCCTACATGACAGTAAAAACCGCTCACTCCCACCAACATGACAGGAAAAAACGCTCACTCCGACCTACATGACAGTAAAAACCGCCCACTCCCACCTACATGACAGGAAAAAACGCTCACTCCCGCCTACATGACAGTAAAAAAACGCTCACTCCCGCCTACATGACAATAAAAACCGCTCATTCCCGCCTACATGACAGTAAAAACCGCTCACTCCCACCTACATGACAGTAAAAACCGCTCACTCCCGCCTACATGACAGGAAAAACCGCTCACTCCCGCCTACATGACAATAAAATCCGCTCACTCCCACCTACATGACAGTAAAAACCGCTCACTCCCGCCAACATGACAGGAAAAAACGCTCACTCCTGCCTACATGACAGTAAAAACCGCTCACTCCCACCTACATGACAGTAAAAACCGCCCACTCCCACCTACATGACAGGAAAAAACGCTCACTCCCACCTACATGACAGGAAAAACCGCTCAGTCCCGCCTACATGACAGTAAAAAACGCCCACTCCCACCTACATGACAGTAAAAACCGCCCACTCCCACCTACATGACAGGAAAAAACGCTCACTCCCACCTACATGACAGTAAAAACCGCTCAGTCCCGCCTACATGACAGTAAAAACGGCTCACTCCCACCCACATGACAGTAAAAACCGCTCACTCCCGCCTACATGAGAATAAAAACCGCTCATTCCCGCCCACATGACAGTAAAAACCGCTCACTCCCACCTACATGACAGTAAAAACCGCTCACTCCCACCTACATGAGAATAAAAACCGCTCACTCCCACCTACATGACAGTAAAAACCGCTCACTCCCGCCTACATGACAGGAAAAACCGCTCACTCCCGTCTACATGACAATAAAATCCGCTCACTCCCACCTACATGACAGTAAAAACCGCTCACTCCCGCCAACATGACAGGAAAAAACGCTCACTCCCGCCTACATGACAGTAAAAACCGCTCACTCCCGCCAACATGACAGTAAAAACCACTCACTCCTGCCTACATGACAGTAAAAACCGCTCACTCCCGCCTACATGACAGTAAAAACCGCTCACTCCTGCCTACATGACAGTAAAAACCGCTCACTCCCGCCAACATGACAGTAAAAACCACTCACTCCTGCCTACATGACAGTAAAAACCGCTCACTCCCGCCTACATGAGAGTAAAAACCGCTCACTCCCACCTACATGACAGTAAAAAACGCTCACTTCCGCCTACATGACAGTAAAAAACGCTCACTCCCGCCTACATGACAGTAAAAAACGCTCACTCCCGCCTACATGATAATAAAAACCGCTCATTCCCGCCTACATGACAGTAAAAACCGCTCACTCCCGCCTACATGACAGTAAAAAACGTTCACTCCCGCCTACATGACAGTAAAAACCGCTCACTCCCGCCTACATGACAGTAAAAAACGTTCACTCCCGCCTACATGATAATAAAAACCGCTCATTCCCGCCTACATGACAGTAAAAACCGCTCACTCCCTCCTACATGACAGTAAAAGCCGCTCACTCCCGCCTACATGACAGTAAAAACCGCTCACTCCTGCCTACATGACAGTAAAAACCGCTCACTCCTGCCTACATGACAGTAAAAACCGCTCATTCCCGCCTACATGACAGTAAAAACCGCTCACTCCCACCTACATGAGAATAAAAACCGCTCACTCCCACCTACATGACAGTAAAAACCGCTCACTCCCGCCTACATGACAGGAAAAACTGCTCACTCCCGCCTACATGAGAATAAAAACCGCTCACTCCCACCTACATGACAGTAAAAACCGCTCACTCCCGCCTACATGACAGTAAAAACCGCTCACTCCCACCTACATGACAGTAAAAACCGCTCACTCCTGCCTACATGACAGTAAAAAACGCTCATTCCCGCCTACATGACAGTAAAAACCGCTCACTCCCACCTACATGACAGTAAAAACCGCTCACTCCCGCCTACATGACAGTAAAAACCGCTCACTCCCGCCTACATGACAGGAAAAACTGCTCACTCCCGCCTACATGACAATAAAATCCGCTCACTCCCACCTACATGACAGTAAAAACCGCTCACTCCCGCCTACATGACAGTAAAAACCGCTCACTCCCGCCTACATGACAGTAAAAACCGCTCACTCCCACCTACATGACAGTAAAAACCGCTCACTCCCGCCAACATGACAGGAAAAAACGCTCACTCCCGCCTACATGACAGTAAAAACCGCTCACTCCTGCCTACATGACAGTAAAAACCGCTCACTCCCGCCTACATGACAGTAAAAACCGCTCACTCCTGCCTACATGACAGTAAAAACCGCTCACTCCCGCCTACATGACAGTAAAAACCGCTCAACTCCCACCTACATGAGAATAAAAACCGCTCACTCCCACCTACATGACAGTAAAAACCGCTCACTCCCGCCTACATGACAGGAAAAACCGCTCACTCCCGCCTACATGACAATAAAATCCGCTCACTCCCACCTACATGACAGTAAAAACCGCTCACTCCCGCCAACATGACAGGAAAAAACGCTCACTCCCGCCTACATGACAGTAAAAACCGCTCACTCCCACCTACATGACAGTAAAAACCGCCCACTCCCACCTACATGACAGGAAAAAACGCTCACTCCCACCTACATGACAGGAAAAACCGCTCAGTCCCGCCTACATGACAGTAAAAAACGCCCACTCCCACCTACATGACAGTAAAAACCGCTCACTCCCACCTACATGACAGTAAAAACCGCTCAGTACCGCCTACATGACAGTAAAAACCGCTCACTCCCACCCACATGACAGTAAAAACCGCTCACTCCCGCCTACATGAGAATATAAACCGCTCATTCCCGCCCACATGACAGTAAAAACCGCTCACTCCCAACTACATGACAGTAAAAACCGCTCACTCCCACCTACATGAGAATAAAAACCGCTCACTCCCGCCTACATGAGAATAAAAACCGCTCATTCCCGCCCACATGACAGTAAAAACCGCTCACTCCCACCTACATGACAGTAAAAACCGCTCACTCCCACCTACATGAGAATAAAAACCGCTCACTCCCACCTACATGACGGTAAAAACCACTCACTCCCGCCTACATGAGAATAAAAACCGCTCATTCCCGCCTACATGAGAATAAAAACCGCTCACTCCCACCTACATGACAGTAAAAACCGCTCACTCCCACCTACATGAGAATAAAAACCGCTCACTCCCACCTACATGACAGTAAAAACCACTCACTCCCGCCTACATGAGAATAAAAAACGCTCATTCCCGCCTACATGAGAATAAAAACCGCTCACTCCCACCTACATGACAGTAAAAACCGCTCACTCCCACCAACATGAGAATAAAAACCGCTCACTCCCACCTACATGACAATAAAAACCACTCACTCCCGCCTACATGAGAATAAAAACCGCTCATTCCCGCCTACATGACAATAAAAACCACTCACTCCCGCCTACATGAGAATAAAAACCACTCATTCCCGCCTACATGACAGTAAAAACCACTCACTCCCGCCTACATGAGAATAAAAACCGCTCATTCCCGCCTACATGACAATAAAAACTGCTCACTCCCGCCTACATGAAAGTAAAAAACGCTCACTCCCGCCTACATGACAGTAAAAACCGCTCACTCCCGCCTACATGACAGTAAAAAACGCTCACTCCCGCCTGCATGAGAATAAAAACCGCTCATTCCCGCCTACATGACAGTAAAAACCGCTCACTCCCGCCTACATGACAGTAAAAAACGTTCACTCCAACCTACATGAGAATAAAAACTGCTCATTCCCGCCTACATGACAGTAAAAACCGCTCACTCCCGCCTACATGACAGTAAAAAACGCTCACTCCCGCCTGCATGAGAATAAAAACCGCTCATTCCCGCCTACATGACAGTAAAAACCGCTCACTCCCGCCTACATGACAGTAAAAAACGTTCACTCCAACCTACATGAGAATAAAAACTGCTCATTCCCGCCTACATGAGAATAAAAACCGCTCACTCCCACCTACATGAGAATAAAAACCGCTCATTCCCGCCTACATGACAGTAAAAACCACTCACTCCCGCCTACATGAGAATAAAAACCGCTCATTCCCGCCTACATGACAATAAAAACCGCTCACTCCCGCCTACATGAAAGTAAAAAACGCTCACTCCCGCCTACATGACAGTAAAAAACGCTCACTCCCGCCTACATGAGAATAAAAACCGCTCATTCCCGCCTACATGACAGTAAAAACCGCTCACTCCCGCCTACATGACAGTAAAAAACGTTCACTCCCACCTACATGACAATAAAAACCGCTCACTCCCGCCTACATGAAAGTAAAAAACGCTCACTCCCGCCTACATGACAGTAAAAAACGCTCACTCCCGCCTACATGAGAATAAAAACCGCTCATTCCCGCCTACATGACAGTAAAAACCGCTCACTCCCGCCTACATGACAGTAAAAAACGCTCACTCCCGCCTACATGAGAATAAAAACCGCTCATTCCCGCCTACATGACAGTAAAAACCGCTCACTCCCGCCTACATGACAGTAAAAACCGCTCACTCCCGCCTACATGAGAATAAAAACCGCTCATTCCCGCCCACATGACAGTAAAAACCACTCACTCCCACCTACATGACAGTAAAAACCGCTCACTCCCGCCTACATGAGAATAAACACCGCTCATTCCCACCTACATGACAGTAAAAACCGCTCACTCCCGCCTAAATGAGAATAAAAACCGCTCATTCCCGCCTACATGACAATAAAAACCGCTCATTCCCGCCTACATGACAATAAAAAACGCTCACTCCCACCTACATGACAGTAAAAACCGCTCACTCCCGCCTACATGAGAATAAAAACCGCTCATTCCCGCCTACATGACAGTAAAAACCGCTCACTCCCGCCTACATGAGAATAAAAACCGCTCATTCCCGCCTACATGACAGTAAAAAACGCTCACTCCCGCCTACATGAGAATAAAAACCGCTCATTCCCGCCTACATGACAGTAAAAACCGCTCACTCCTGCCTACGACAGTAAAAAACGTTCACTCCCACCTACATGAGAATAAAAACCGCTCATTCCCGCCTACATGACAGTAAAAACCGCTCACTCCCGCCTACATGACAGTAAAAACCGCTCACTCCCGCCTACATGAGAATAAAAACCGCTCATTCCCGCCCACATGACAGTAAAAACCACTCACTCCCGCCTACATGACAGTAAAAAACGCTCACTCCCGCCTACATGAGAATAAAAACCGCTCATTCCCGCCTACATGACAGTAAAAACCGCTCACTCCCGCCTACATGACAGTAAAAAACGTTCACTCCCACCTACATGAGAATAAAAACCGCTCATTCCCGCCTACATGACAGTAAAAACCGCTCACTCCCGCCTACATGACAGTAAACAACGCTCACTCCCGCCTACATGACAGTAAAAAACGCTCACTCCCGCCTACATGAGAATAAAAACCGCTCATTCCCGCCTACATGACAGTAAAAACCGCTCACTCCCGCCTACATGACAGTAAAAAACGTTCACTCCCACCTACATGAGAATAAAAACCGTTCATTCCCGCCTACATGACAGGAAAAACCGCTCACTCCCGCCTACATGACAATAAAATCCGCTCACTCCCACCTACATGACAGTAAAAACCGCTCACTCCCGCCAACATGACAGGAAAAAACGCTCACTCCCGCCTACATGACAGTAAAAACCGCTCACTCCTACCTACATGACAGTAAAAACCGCCCACTCCCGCCTACATGACAGTAAAAACCGCCCACTCCCGCCTACATGACAGTAAAAACCGCTCACTCCCACCTACATGACAGTAAAAACCGCCCACTCCCGCCTACATGACAGTAAAAACCGCTCACTCCCGCCTACATGACAGTAAAAACCGCTCACTCCCACCTACATGACAGTAAAAACCGCTCACTCCCACCTACATGACAGTAAAAACCGCCCACTCCCGCCTACATGACAGTAAAAAACGCTAACTTCCGCCTACATGAGAATAAAAACTGCCCACTCCCACCAACATGACAGTAAAAACAAATCACTCCCGCCTACATGACAGTAAAAACCGCTCACTCCCACCAACATGACAGTAAAAACCGCCCACTCCCACCTACATGACAGTAAAAACCGCCCACTCCCGCCTAAATGACAGTAAAAAACGCTCACTTCCGCCTACAGGAGAATAAAAACTGCCCACTCCCACCAACATGACAGTAAAAACAAATCACTCCCGCCTACATGACAGTAAAAACCGCTCACTCCCACCAACATGACAGTAAAAACCGCTCACTCCCACCTACATGACAGTAAAAACCGCCCACTCCCACCTACATGGCAGTAAAAACTGCTCACTCCCACCTACATGACAGTAAAAACCGCTCACTCCCACCTACATGACAGTAAAAAACGCTCACTCCCGCCTACATGACAGTAAAAAACGCTCACTCCCGCCTACATGACAGTAAAAACCGCTCACTCCCACCTACATGAGAATAAAAAACGCTCACTCCCGCCTACATGAGAATAAAAACCGCTCACTCCCGCCAACATGACAGGAAAAACCGCTCACTCCCACCTACATGAGAATAAAAAACGCTCACTCCCGCCTACATGAGAATAAAAACCGCTCACTCCCGCCTACGACAGTAAAAACCGCTCACTCCCGCCTACATGACAGTAAAAACTGCTCACTCCCGCCTACATGACAGTAAAAACCGTTAACTCCCGTCTACCTGACAGTAAAAACCGCCCACTCCCACCTACATGACAGTAAAAACCCCTCACTCCCACCTACATGACAGTAAAAACCGCTCACTCCCGCCTACATGACAGTAAAAAACGTTCACTCCCACCTACATGAGAATAAAAACCGCTCATTCCCGCCTACATGACAGTAAAAACCGCTCACTCCCGCCTACATGACAGTAAACAACGCTCACTCCCGCCTACATGACAGTAAAAAACGCTCACTCCCGCCTACATGAGAATAAAAACCGCTCATTCCCGCCTACATGACAGTAAAAACCGCTCACTCCCGCCTACATGACAGTAAAAAACGTTCACTCCCACCTACATGGGAATAAAAACCGCTCATTCCCGCCTACATGACAGGAAAAACCGCTCACTCCCGCCTACATGACAATAAAATCCGCTCACTCCCACCTACATGACAGTAAAAACCGCTCACTCCCGCCAACATGACAGGAAAAAACGCTCACTCCCGCCTACATGACAGTAAAAACCGCTCACTCCTACCTACATGACAGTAAAAACCGCCCACTCCCGCCTACATGACAGTAAAAACCGCCCACTCCCGCCTACATGACAGTAAAAACCGCTCACTCCCACCTACATGACAGTAAAAACCGCCCACTCCCGCCTACATGACAGTAAAAACCGCTCACTCCCGCCTACATGACAGTAAAAACCGCTCACTCCCACCTACATGACAGTAAAAACCGCTCACTCCCACCTACATGACAGTAAAAACCGCCCACTCCCGCCTACATGACAGTAAAAAACGCTAACTTCCGCCTACATGAGAATAAAAACTGCCCACTCCCACCAACATGACAGTAAAAACAAATCACTCCCGCCTACATGACAGTAAAAACCGCTCACTCCCACCAACATGACAGTAAAAACTGCCCACTCCCACCAACATGACAGTAAAAACAAATCACTCCCGCCTACATGACAGTAAAAACCGCTCACTCCCACCAACATGACAGTAAAAACCGCCCACTCCCACCTACATGACAGTAAAAACCGCCCACTCCCGCCTAAATGACAGTAAAAAACGCTCACTCCCGCCTACAGGAGAATAAAAACTGCCCACTCCCGCCTACATGAGAATAAAAACCGCTCACTCCCGCCTACGACAGTAAAAACCGCTCACTCCCGCCTACATGACAGTAAAAACTGCTCACTCCCACCTACATGACAGTAAAAACCGTTAACTCCCGTCTACCTGACAGTAAAAACCGCCCACTCCCACCTACATGACAGTAAAAACCCCTCACTGCCACCTACATGACAGTAAAAACCGCTCACTCCCGCCTACATGACAGTAAAAACCGCTCACTCCCGCCTACATGACAGTAAAATTCACCAATTCCCTCCTACATGAGTAAAAAGTGCCCACTTTCTCCTACATGACAATAAAAGCCACCGATTAACACCTCATGACTTTCAAATCCACCCACTCCCTCCTACATGACAGTAAAAACCACCCCTCACTCCTAGATGACAGAAAAAAAAACGCCCTCTCTCACCTACATGACAGTAAGAACCGCCCACTCTCTCCAGCATGAGTTAAAACCGTCCACTCCCTCCGACATGACAGTAAAAACCGCCCACTCCTGCCTCCATGAGAATAAAAACTGCCCACTTGGTCCTTCATGACAATAAAAAACACACACAGCTGTCTCCATGACAGTAAAACTGCCCACAGCTGCCTGCATAATAATAATAATAATAATAATAATAATAATAATAATAATAATAATAGAGCCTTTCTCCATACCCAAGGTCGCATTACAATTATAAGGAAAGGAATGGGGGAAAAAAGTCCACCAAATAAAGGTCAGGATGTCATTCCACTGGTGTAGCAGCCACAGTCCCACCAAAAGGTGCATGAAAACAAGTCCCACACTGCCTGGACAGCTGCTGCGCCACCGCCGGGCAACACTGCCCGGAACACCATGCCATTGATCCACAAAGTGAGCACAGAAGCACCTCCACGCAGAGCACTGGTATGTCCCAAACTGCCTGCACAGCCACCGCGACACCACCAAGCAACATCGCTCAGAACACAGCGACAAGCACAAAAGCACCGTTGCACAGAGCACTGGACAACCCCAATGTTAAAATGAGCAACAAGCTCAGTGCAGTCCATAGCGAGGGGCGCAGGTATCACCCACGGCAAACTAAGGCCTGGAGGGAACCGACGCCCAAAACTGGGTCCGGAGCTACACAAAAATGGCGGACAAAACACTCAAACAAAAACAAAAAACAAACATCAAACTACACAAAAAAGAAAAACAAAAGAGAAAATAATATAAAAAGTTCCGGTGAGAAGCAGCAGCCAGAATGCACATGGCGTATTCTCAACCAGAAATGCCATCCATTATCTGTAGCCACTTTTCCTGTTCTACAGGGTTGCAGGCAAGCTGGAGCCTATCCCAGCTTACTACGGGCGAAAGGCGGGGTACACCCTGGACAAGTCGCCAGGTCATCATAACGCTGGCACATAGACACAGACAACCATTCACACTCACATTCACACCTACGCTCAATTTAGAGTCACCAGTTAACCTAACCTGCATGTCTTTGGACTGTGGGGGAAACCGGAGCACCCGGAGGAAACCCATGCAGACACGGGGAGAAAATGCAAACTCCGCACAGAAAGGCCCTCGCCGGCTGCTGGGCTCGAACCCGGACCTTCTTGCTGTGAGGGGATAGCGCTAACCACTACACTACCGTGCCGCCCCCTCAACTGGAAATGGGGGGGAATGACAGTAAAAATCACACATGCCATCTACATGACAGTAAAAACCACCCACAGCTGCCTACGGTACATAAGAATAAAAACCGCCCACTCCCATCTGCATAAGTAAAAACCGCCCACTTCCACCTACATGAGTAAAAACTGCACACTCCCTTCTTCATGACAGTAAAAATAGGTACCCTATGGATACATGTGGCTACTGCTCATAAATAAAATTATTTTCTAAAATCATGTCCCTACAGTAAATACAGCATATATATTGACCTTATGAGGCAGTAGCCACAAAAATGATTAATTTAAAAATCACAGAAGTAAAATATACCAAGTGTCTGTACTTTATATTATTCTACTCTTACCTCTTACAGATTTCGAAACTGAAATCTCTGAACCGAGGCTGAAATACTTATGCTGTCGCCATGACCAAAACTCTTATTTCCTGGAAAAGGCCTGGCACTAGAGCTCAGTGGTCTCAATCCTCTTTTTGACAACTTCCCGTAACGACTCGGAAGTGTGTCACATCTACATCACACATGGGACCACTGGCCGATGAAGGTGAGGAAAGGGGGACAACCTGGAATATATTTTAAAATAGGAATGCACTTTCCCTCAGTAATAAGCATAAACGTGTCTGAAAGTGATTACTCTAGTCGATTTATTTCGAATGGTTAACCGAATTGTATACACCCACTGGCCATTTTAATCAGAACACGTATATGCGCGCGCATGCGCAGTGTGTGATTGTTACACTCATTCTTACATTTTTACAACACGATGACATAGTGGCTACAGCCTCTATGTGAGGCAGGAGCCACAAAAAACCGCCCGCTCCCTCCTACATGAGTAAAAACCGCCCACTCCCTCCTACATGAGTAAAAACCGCCCGCTCCCTCCTACATGAGTAAAAACCGCCCGCTCCCTCCTACATGAGTAAAAACCGCCCATTCCCTCCTGCATGAGGGTAAAAACCGCCCATTCCCTCCTGCATGAGGGTAAAAACCGCCCACTCCCTCCTGCATGACGGTAAAAACCAGCCATTCCCTCCTGCATGAGTAAATACCGCCTGCTCCCTACTACATGACAGTAAAAACCGCCCGCTGCTGCCTACATGACAGTAAAAAAAAAAAAAAACACTCCCTCCTGCATGAGTAAAAACTGCCCACTCGCTCCTACATGAGTAAAAACCGCCACTCGCTCCTACATGACAGTAAAATCGCCCACTCCCTCCTGCATGATGGTAAAAACCGCCCATTCCCTCCTGCATGATGGTAAAAAATGCCCATTCCCTCCTGCATGAGTAAATACTGCCTGCTCCCTACTACATGACAGTAAAAACCGCCCGCTGCTGCCTACAAGACAGTAAAAAAAAAAAAAACACTCCCTCCTGCATGAGTAAAAACCGCCCACTCGCTCCTACATGAGTAAAAACCGCCCACTCGTTCCTACATGAGTAAAAACCGCCCACTCGCTCCTACATGAGTAAAAACCGCCCACTCGCTCCTACATGAGTAAAAACCGCCCACTCGCTCCTACATGAGTAAAAACCGCCCACTCGCTCCTACATGAGTAAAAACCGCCCACTCGCTCCTACATGAGTAAAAACCGCCCACTCACTCCTACATGACAGAAAATCGCCCGCTCCCTCCTGCATGATTAAAAACCGCCCATTCCCTCCTGCATGATGGTAAAAAACGCCCACTCCCTCCTGCATGAGTAAAAACCGCCCATTCCCTCCTACATGACGGTAAAAACCGCCCACTCCCTCCTGCATGAGTAAAAACCGCCCATTCCCTCCTACATGAGTAAATACCGCCTGCTCCCTACAACATGACAGTAAAAACCGCCCGCTGCTGCCTACAAGACAGTAAAAACTGCCCACTCCCTCCTACGAGTAAAAACCACCCATTCCCTCCTGCATGATGGTAAAAACCAACCATTCCCTCCTACATGAGTAAAAACCGCCTGCTCCCTCCTACATGACAGTAAAAACTGCCCGCTTCCTCCTACATGACAGTAAAAACTGCACACTTCTGACTGTATCAGAGTATAAAACATTGTTGTGTGCTTCTAGAAACTCTGAGGGTTCCACCAGATGGCCAACTGGAGAACTTTAAAGGTGTACTGCCTTAGACACTTTCCCAGGTAATTTATGAGCGAGGCAGAATGGAAGTTGTTCAGGTGATGCTCACTTCTCTGGTAGAATTAGGTAAAAAAAAAAAAGTCAAAGTCCTTCCCACGCCTTACAGTACCTGGTATTCCTAGGCAGTCTCCCACTCAAGTACTAACCAGGCCAACTCTGTATGGTGGCGCATCAGGCGGCGCCGATCTCCGTTTCCATAGCCCTCGGCCTCTCGTTTATTACATAGCTAGGGTTACAGTGGGGGGCTAGTCCTCTGGTAACCACGAGAGTTTAACTCCCCATGCACATCTGTATTGCAGCGTGCCTTGCCAGATGGTAGTAGGTACCGTTTTTATGATGGTCTTTGGTATGACCCGACCGTGAATAGAACTCACGATCTCCCGATCGAGAGGCGGACATGCTACCACTAGGCCACTAGTCGGTGGTAGAATTAGGTACAGAACCTTAACCATAGTGCTACTAAAGTCCTCAATGCTCCTTACGTGTATAAAAGTGTTAAGCTGTTACCAAAGTACACTGTTTGCTTTGCCCTTACTCTTACGCAAGGCCATTATTTAAGAAAACATTAAATAATTGCAAAATTGAAAACAAAGATAGAAAAATGATAATCCTCTACGCCTCTTCAACTCTGCTGGGTTTTAAGCCAAACAGCACAATGGGTAATTAGGAACCCTGTCTGTGGTGCACCAACCATGGCACACTCTTGACACACACCCCTCCTGTTATTAATAAATAACTATTTACAAGATTACAAAGGAGAAACATCTGTCTTAATGTTAATATGCATACAAAAGAACCCCTGGGATGGCATTTGCTTTTCCATTTATGCACTTCTTGTTATGTTGATACTCCAGACAGTTTCTTGTTGATGCTAAAAGGATTTTATTTCTAAAAATTCAAGATTTTTCTGTCCCTGAACAAATTACAAAGATCCACAACGCATGGTGAGATACTTTGAGGCTCTCCAGCTTCCTATCTCCTGACAGAGTACTATTACTTCATAGTTGTAGGGAACACTTAGAGTGAAGAGTAAATACAATTCACTAACAACATTCTTCTGCTTGATCACCTTATTCTTATGATGAAACATTTCAGATGGGAGTGGTCTCCTCCAGTGTACGATTGGTAGGATTTCCGTTAATAAATAACAGTAATGCAAAGCCTCGCCATTATTCTTATTCTTAATTCATAAGTTGTTTGCTCCTAATTTAGCTGCAGCTCATACAAAATGCAAACCACTCTGGCAGAACCATTAAGGTTTTAATGTAGAACACTTTTTTGGAAGCTAACAACCTTTAATTATCCAGTGAACCTGTGAAGAACCCTTGAGAAAGAAGGTATGTATTAATTCATTGGTAAGCAAGGTATGCAACTCCAATTCATTGGCAAATACATTCTTCTTCATTTTATTTTAACATATGAAACTTTGTCATAGGTGGGGATGGCAGTGGGGATAAGCTCCCACTGTCTATAAAGTGTTCCCATATGGCACACATCTCAAATAGCCTCTGACAACCAAGTCCAACTCCTAGCTTACTCATGTGGCTTGGCCTTTAAGCCCAGTGGACCTGCTTGTACTGATAGGAGAAGGGGCGAAGGTGGATCTCTGGTGCCTTAAAACCAGTTGCTTTGGGTAGGTAGAGCTCATCAGCCCGGGAAGGCAGTCTATCTCGGAGAAGGAAACTCTGATCTCAAACCTCCACTGCCTTGTGGCCATATCCAGCCATGGAAAAGGCTTCAGGAGTAAACCTCAAGGAAAAATCTGGAGTGGAGCCCCTACGGCAGTAGGATCGTCAATCTTGACTTCCTTCCAGCAGCTCCTGCGGCCAACCTGGTGCCAAATGTACGCTTTGCATTCCTTTGGACCACACTGGCAAGGCAGAAAGGGGGATTCTGGTGTCTGGGCAGCCCTGACTCTCCATACACCTTGCCCAGTTCTGCACCCCGGAGAGGTCATTTCGGTGTTGTTGTAAGCAGCAAAAACTGATTTTCACTCTAAGACAGCTGCAGGAGAAGTGCCGGGAACAAAGCAGCCCCTGCACATTGCCATCATACATCTGACTAAGGCATTTGACCTCATAAGCAGAAAGGGTCTCTTCAAGCTCCTCGAGAAGACAGGATGCCCACAAAAACGGCTCAATGTGATATTGTCATTCCACGAGGACATGAAGGGTACAGTGCAGTTCAACAGCTCATCATCCACTCCCTTTCCCATCAGCAGTGGAGTGAAGCAAGGCTGTGTCCTTGCTCCCACTCTCTTCAGCATCTTCTTTTCGCTGCTGCTATCATACGCCTTCAGCTCATCAGAAGATGGGGTGTTTCTCCACACACGATCAGATGGCAAGCTGTTCAACCTTTCCTGCTTGCAAGCCAAGACGAAGGTCTGCCAGCTTATACTCAGAGAGATGATCTTTGCTGATGACACTGCCCTGGCTTCCCACACACTTCAGAGGCTCATTAACTGCCTGGCTCATGCCTGCAAAGAGTTTGGCCTCACTATTAGGCTAAAGAAGACGAACGTGATAGGACAGGATGTCAACAACACACCCAACATCTGCATTGAGGATTACACTCTGGAAGTTGTCAAAGACTTCACATACCTTGGCTCTACGATCTCCAACAGTCTGACCTTTGATGCCGAGATCAACAAGTGCATTGGCAAAGCAGCATCTGCCATGTCACGACTGTCCAAAAGAGTGTGGGAGAATGACAAGTTGACAACAAAGACGAAGACTGCAGTGTACAATGCCTGCATATTGGGCACTCTGCTCTATGGCAGTGAAACATGGACAGCTTATGCACCTTATGAGGATGTCCTCAAGTGGGCAAACACTCTCAGCATGTTTGCAATCCTGTCCCAGAGATGCCTGCGATGGCTCAACCACGTTCATCATATGGAGGCTGGACGCCTCCCAAAGGATGTTCTGTATGGCAAACTCACCTCAGGCTCCAGACAAGTTGGCCACCCAATACTGCATTACAAGGACGTATGTAAGAGGGACATGAAGTCTGCCGACATCAACCCAGACTCGTGGGAAGCAGCTGCAACTGATCGCAGGAGTTGGCCACATGTCATCAAGACAGGTGTCAAGAGAGCTGAGGCGAAAAGGGAACAGCGGTGGCTTGGCAGAAGGGAACGATGACTAGAGGGAGCAGCTTCTGCACCCTCACTACCATCAGGGTTCATATGCAGCAACTGCGACAAAGACTGCCACTCCAGAATTGGACTTTACAGTCACAGCTGATGCTGCTCTACAACGAACTGACAATCCGGGCACTGTCTATTGTCTTTCAAGACAAAAGGAGACGATGAGATGAAACGTTTTGTATTGTATTTTTTTGTGTTCGATCTAAAAAACACTGGATGTCCAGATGATGACCAATGTTCATGGACAATTGTGATCCGAAACTTGGTATTAGTATTGATGTCAAAATTCTGGTATCATCACAACTTTACATACCTCTGATGGGAAACTGGCCTCTTATGAATCCTAATCCTACATTGCAAGCACTGATTTCTGGATCTGGATGGTCCAAATGGTACTTTCTAAGTCAACATACTGGCATCTTGGTAAAAACTGAACTGCTCCATGGAAACACAATAGGAGAAATGGTGGAGGATTTTAGATTTTCTTTTGATGAAATAAATATTGGGCTTTATTGAAAGGTACGTTTACACTTGAATAATTTCTTAGTTTCTTCACAATTTTAATGCTCTGTGATTCTTCCATATCAACACCTCTGATCACCAACTGATTGAATTTTCTTTCTTTCTTTTCTTAAGCTCACTTTCCTCATCCAGATCTGTCTTCAGCCAGTGGCTAGACCTGCACAGTCACCAGCTGATTGGGGTCACGATTAGGGTCGTTCCTGCAGCCTGAAGTTGCTGAACACACTGCAGATGGGAATCCAGTGGTTCTCTGATATAAAAGGCTCTGATGGGAGCTGCATTCATCGCAGAACAAAACAAGGAAGCGGCTATACCGAGGAGCTGAAATGACTGGTGTTTTGTGTTGCAAAAGAATGGGTCAGGAGCGAAAAAAAAAAAAAATCAGCAGCCATGGCTGTGATTGACAGCTCCATGTAGGAAGAATAAAAACATGTTTTCCTTGCAACACTTTCTTTTCCTTCATTGAAAGTCTTTCCAAGCAATAATGTTGCATTAAAAAATGAAAACACTTAAAAGTTCATGTTAGTCTTTTGTTGTAGCTGTTTGTGGGAAAGATTAGCATTCACTATAAGACATCTGGGCTTTCATGGTGTACAAGCTTCAGTTGTCCTCATGGAAGAGCCATCTGGAAGAAAATTACCTACACTGCCAATTACACAATGATCACTAGCAACAAGTATCACTTTGAGTGCTCACTCTAACACATATTATGGTCTTAAAGTTCAAGACGAGTTGGTCGATATCAGGCTGCACGGTCAATGTGCAATTAAATATTGATTCTTTTTCCAATTAAATATCACTAAAATCTGAAGTGAACTTACCTTGCCAGTTTTACATAACACATACCCCAGATTTCGAGATGATTTAAAATCAATCTCTGTTTCTGATCCAAAATGCCACAATTCCAGGACTTATTTAAGTAAGCTGTTATGCTGCTAGAAAAAAAAGATCAACAGCAGGGCAGTTTGATGAAGTGGCCTTACAATGCAGAATTTGTTTATTTTCCTATAACAGAACATCCTGGCATGTTTTATTCCTCTTATACCACAACAATCTCCCAACTATTACCGTACAATTTTTAACTAAAAGTCTCCTTCCAGAAAACTTCACCGTTTCAATGTTTACACATATGTGGCATAGGGGCATGGTCGAGCATCAGCTGTGGACAGAGAGGAGTCAGGTCCAGCTGCCAAGTAATGTGCGATGAGGTTCATCTGTGTTTAATCACTGGCAATTTACTTATGTGTGTCATTTGTGTTCATTTGTGTTGTGTATGTACCTAGAGTGCAATACAATCACTGAAAAGCAGAAGTTAGCCTAATGTAAATTATGTTGTGTTACAACATAATTTACCTTTGAGTTGTTGTAAGCCTACCTCCAGTTTCTTCATTTCCCCTGAACCACAAGGGTGTTACAACATTCTAGCATACAAGTACCTGTGAATGAGCTTCTAGCATACAAGTACCTGTGAATGAGCTGTTACTATAGAAACAATAACATTCGCAACACTAAGATTTGCAGCGACACTACTGACAGAGCTGCTGTTATAGAAAATTAAACAACTTCAATCCAGAATTTAGCAGTGCTGTGGTATAAGGCGCCTAAGTGCATTCCACAGTCCTAACAGCGACACACTTGAAAAAATTTGAACCTTATGGGAGAACTCTTTAAGGGTTGATGTACAGTATAACCCCATTTTAGAAGCTAAAAATCCTTGATTATGCAGTGAAACCTTAAAGAAGCCGATACACACTCACTAGCCACTTTATTGGGAATACCCATGCACCTGCTGTTTGATGCAGTTCTCTAATCAGCCAGTCTGTTGAGAGAAGCACAATGCATCAAATCATGCAGATACAAATCAAGAGCTTCAGTTAATGTTCACTTCAAACATCAGAATGGGAAACATTGAGATCTCAAAGTGTGACTTTCACTGCGGCATGGGGGTTGATGGGCGGCACGGTGGTGTAGTGGTTAGCACGGTCACCTCACAGCAAGAAGGTTCTGGGTTTGAGCCCAGTGGCCGACGGGGGCCTTTCAGTGTGGAGTTTGCATGTTCTTCTTGTGTCTGCGTGGTTTTCCTCTGGGTGCTCTGGTTTCCCCCACAGTCAAAAAGCCATGCAGTTTATGTTAATTGGTGGCTCTAAACTGACCGTAGGTGTGAATGTGTGTGTGAATGGTTGTCTCTATATGTCAGTTCTGCGATGATTTGGCGACTTGTCCAAGGTGTACCCCACCTCTCGCCCATAGTCAGCTGGGATTGTCATGCTCCACCCCGGACTTTCACTCCAGAGATTTATTATCTCCCAGCTCAGCACTATACGGATCCGGGACGGGACTTTCATCTTGCCGGCATTCACGTCCTGGTTTGCTCTGCTGTGTATAAAAAGGCCGTTCTCAGAAGGGGACCTTGCCAGAACGTCTTGTTGGTTTTTCACGTCGTCTCTGTACCATTATTGCTTCTTGGATTTTTGCTCTTGGTTTTGCCTATTCTTGTCACAGTCTTTTGCGCTACATTTTTGTCTTTTTTTCATGTTTGTTGTGCTACGTTTTTGTCTCTAGTTTTTTGTCTGGACTATTTTTTTATGCTAGCGTTTTTGTCCTTGCCTGCCTCGTTTTTTGTCCCTAGTTTCTCATCTTATTATCTCTAGCCGCTTTATCCTGTTCTACAGGGTCGCAGGCAAGCTGGAGCCTATCCCAGGAGAACATGCAAACTCTGTACAGAAAGGCCCTCGCCGGCCACGGGGCTCGAACCCGGACCTTCGTGCTGTGAGGTGACAGCGCTAACCACGACACCACCATGCCGCCCCTGTCCCTAGTTTTTTCTGGATTATTTTTGTTTTTTTTACTCCTATTAAATCGTTTTTATTATTGGATTTACTGGTCTGTGTTCTGCTCTTGGATCCTACTCACCACATCTCACCACCCATAAGAGGGATAGGCTTCAGCTTGCCCATGACCCTGTATGGACCCTTTTCACGTGACGTCACGACAAATGCAGCCGCCATTTTGGACATGTACTACCAGTAGTTTACCACAGCCAACATTGAGGAACGGCAGCAAAAAAAGTGTTTATTTTCAGCAAGACTTCCATCATGCCACTATATTGTTGTGCACCTGGATATAGTAACCATCAACAAACAAGGCAAGGGTTATCATTTTATCGGATCCCGACGGAGAAGATGGATAGCGGCCATTAACAGATTGGCAGCCCTCGGCATACCAGCGCTTGTGTAGTGACCACTTTGTTGGAGGTAAGATGAATAAAATTAGCCAGAAAAGGCATTACATTGCTGTTAACATTCTGTGGCGGCGAGTGTGTAACCAAATAGGCTAAAATAACCCATTGTAACCTCTTTGTTCTTCTGTAGTAGCTATTAGCTAACGACATTAGCTAGCGTTGTGTTCCTTTGCTGTTGGTAGACTGTAGGATAGATCAGAGGCAGTGTCCTACAAACAGCGCTTAATTTGAGGGGGAGCAAGCCGGAGCGCGCTCCAGAACCTCGGGTGTTGGCTCCGGCAGCTATTTACACTGGATCCGATGATCCGACACCTCTCTTGACTATGTAACAAAAAAAAAAAAAAAACCCAAATAATTAAATAAAAAAATGCAAGTTTATTTAGTGTTAATGTCTGATTTTGATATCTGCCTTGTTGGTGATTTCTCTCATGAAACGACATCCACAAAATATCTGCAGATGAACTTAATTTGCAGTGTTATTACAAAACATGACCAGAAGCGCAGCGCAGCGCCCCGCCCCCTTTTTTTCCGCTCCGGAGCCGCTCATCCTCTGCGCTCCAGGACCTCCCACTTTACAAATTAAAGCACTGCCTACAAATAAGTGTTCAAAACAAGAGGAACATGTATTTGTCTCTTAAATCCAGGCCGTTCCCTGTAATCTGTAACACTGGGTTGGAGAAAGTAATGGCAAATAGTGAGTGCACAAACCATAGAAGGTAAACTGTACACAGCGCCAGGGCAGTGTGATGGTATGTCTACTTTTAGATTGTGTTAGCTTATCAATGAACACACTCGTCACTCGACGAGTTTCATGTCTTTACGACGGATACTTAAATGTGTGTTAGGTATTATTGTTGCAGTCTAAGCAGTCATTGTAGCAGCTAGATGAGCGAGAACCGAAAGGGTCTGTGCCATAAACCGTTATTTCTGTACGGCATTGCTAATGTGTCGTTACTGTTGTTATTTCTCCCTCTGCTCGCCCTGTAAATGCCCTACGTCGCTGGATAGCGAAGGTATTTTCTGCATCTCGCTCCTTTTTCTTGTATGTTCTCCGTTTGTCGCCTTCTTCGCATTCAAACCAATTCGAGCCGAAGTCCGCTACATGTCCAAAATGGTGGTCGCGTTTACGAAGGTCACGTGACTGAAAAGGGTCTATAGGATGGATGGGTGTTGGTTTGAGCCAGATGGACTGGTTTGAGTATTTCAGAAACTGCTGATCTCCTGGGGTTTTCACAAATAACAATCTCTAGAGTTTACACAGAATGGTGTGAAAAACAAAAAACATTGAATGAGTGACAGTTCTGTGGGTGGAAACAAACGCCTTGTTGATAAGCAAGGTCAGAAGAAAATGGCCACATTGGGTCCAGCTGCCAGGAAGGATACAGTAACTCATAGCAACTCTTTACAACCATGGTGAGCAGCAAAGCAGCTCAGCATGCAACAGGAGAAGACCACATTGGGTTCCACTCCTGCAGCCAAGAACAGCAATCTTAGAATCAAGAACAAGATCCTATTAAAGTGGCTGGTGAATGTATATTAACAGGGTAAATGTTCAGTACAAACTCCAAGTTATTGGGGTTTTATTTCTTCTTAAAAAAAAAAGGAACTGTCAGGCAATTAACATTTAGCTTCTTGGTACCTCATACTTGGTGGACTCTTCAAAAAATGGTTTCTTGAGAGATTCTACAAGGTTCATTGGAAAATCGAGTCCTAGAAAGGTTCTACTTGGAACACTTTATAATAATTAAACATTTTGTTTGAATTACTCATGGAACATTTAACCAAAAACAAACAGTAACATGGTCTAAAGATTTCAAAATCAGTCAACATCCAGATCCAGAACATCAAAAAGTCCTGAAACAAAAATTCCAGTCCAAGGCTTTATTTTTACTCTACCAAGGTCAACCTGTGTCCGGAGAACCCATACATCCAACATAGTATAAGCTTTCATACATCATACATAAGCTTTCATACATAAGCTTTCATACATCCAACATAGTATAATTTTCCCTAATTCCATTGGAACCATTTCTGATAGGGGAAACTCTTTGTTGTAGAGTTCTTTTTTTCCCCTAAAAGGACAACTGACATAAATGACCGAAATTTTATTAGAATATATCGTTTTGAGGTAACTGACTTTCTGTGGGAGTTTTTTTTTTAAGAAAAAATGCCATTCGGTTCTAAGGTCTGAAACATCAGACCAACCAAATCCATCTCCAGAACCTCATAAAAGCTATGAAACTGAAATTTCCATTCTGTTTTTTTTCCTCTACAAAGGACAACCTTTGTCCTGAGAACTGGTAACTCTCTGGAATGTAGGACTAGCTGTAGATCAGTAATGCAAAGCCTCATTGTTATACAGTCCATGCTGCAATATATGTAACATATAGATTTTATCTAAACCCCGGAGGCTTCACTGACGTTGCGACAGAAGCCATCACAATCACCACAACAAAAGGGAAGTAAGGAACATCGACTGGCATCAGTAAAAGCAGCCTCTATCAATAAAACCATAGAGCCTTTCAGAACCACATACAGCATCTGAAAGACATCCTAGGAGACAAGTTCTTGATATATTTGACCTTATTAGAATTCTCGGCTCTAGCTGAAATCCCAGCTGAACTGCATTTCAGAGTAAAGACAATGAATAGAACAACAAGACCTTATAGAAACCATTTATTTATAAATGTCTGATCATGTTAAAAGTTTCAATGTGTGGCCATGACCAAAGTATTCTCTATAAATCTGTTTCTAAAGGCATATAGCTTTGTATGCTTGGAATAAAAAGTTATCGGCTTATCCCCATTTTAATATTTCCAGTTACGTTAGACCTTCTGACTAACGTTAGATTGACGTGGGGCGGCCTTGGGCTAAGGTGCCCTTGAGCAAGGTACCTGACCCCTGACTGCTCCCCGGGCACTGTGTGAGGCTGCCCACTGCTCTGGGTGTGTGTGTGTGTGTGTGTGTGTGTGTTCACTGCTTCAGATGGGTTAAATGCAGAGGATGAATTTCACTGTGCTTGAAGTGTGCATGTGACAAATAAAGGTTTCTTCTCTTCTTCTTCTAACATGATTATGAAGTCTGCCTTAAGCATTAGGAAGAAATCATTAACAACTCCCTTCCATTCTTCAAGTCTAAAGCCGAACACATGATGCAACTAATTAATTTTTTGAATATTTCATGATAATTGTTTTTTTTGTTGTTTGTTTTAGAGGTTTCTTCCACAGAAAGGGCTTCAACTCAATGAGCCCATCCCCAAGTTCATTTCCAAAAGACAGATTCACCTCTGATTTCCTTAATGGCAGATTAATTATTTTTCCTCGTAACCCTGGTCATGTCAAAGAAAAACAGTAATATTTTTGCACAAAAAAACGGGTGGCCTTCCAAGGGCAAAAGCGAAGCTCACAATTTAGGAGAGCAATGCAACATGATATTTTGATCAGCCAAATTGTAAGTGAACTAAATTCTGCCATCTCTTTTCCTCCTATGGTGCCTTACATAAGTATTCACCCCCGTTAAGTTTTTCACCATTTGGAAGTGCTACAACTTGGAACTGACTCATAATATTGAAATGATTTTTGTTGTGATTGCGTAAGTATTCTCATTCACCCCTGTTGCTGTCAAAACCTTAAGTTAGTTCTGGTGCACCCATGTACCTTCAGAAACTGCATAGCTGAATATTTGGTTGCTTCTCTGATGAATCTTTTTTTTTTTTAACCACTCACTGATTTTTGGTGGATGACCTCGTGTAGGCACAGTCATGATTGTACCGTATCCTTAAAATGGATTTAATGTTGCTCTGTGGGATGTTAAAAGTTTATGATTTTTTTTTCATACCCAAACCCAGAATGACTCTTTTCTATAACTTTGTCTTGAACTTGTTTTGATAGGTCCTTGACTTTGGGAATGCTTTTTGTTTAGGTAACAAACTCTAGTTTCTTCCAGGAGCAGGTATATATATACTGCGATCATGCGAGACTTTCATTGCACACAGGTCGATACCATTTAGCTACTTATGTGACACTTGATAGCCACTGGTTGCCCCAGAACTAATTTAGGAGTTTCATTGCAATGGGGGCTGAATACTTATGCAATCACAAATTTTAGGCTTTTATTTGGAAATCATTTTGTAATAGTATGGCTTATTTTGTGTCAATTCATGAAGTATGATTTCCATTTAAGTCCATCTCATTTGCACAGCAAAAGTTTAAAGGGGTCAATATTTATACAAGTTACTGTGTGTTGGCTTGAGGTTGTAAGAATTAGTAAAAGGAAGGCAAGCCAGACAAATATTAGTGAAGAAAAAAGAGATTCATATTATCATTATGCCTATCAGTGATATAGTCATCTACAGGGGGGAAAAGAACCAAGAAGGCACAACACCAAACAAAAGGATTTTGTATGCAATTCAGTAAAATCCATCGAAAAAAATTTAGTCTCAGATAATTTCAAGGCCAGTAATGACCATTTCTCACCCTGTGCTTATTTCAGACAGACAGAATGGCTGTATTGGTACCATTCCACCACAAAAAGAGGACAATGAATCACTCAACCTTCAAAGAAGCTTAAGAAAGAAAAAAAAAGACTGGCATTCTCCCTTGTCACCCACTCTTGTCATGTTGCCATTTTATTGACCTTTTTTTTTTTTACTTTAGCTCTTTGAATTCATGCCACTCTAAGGCTTGGGGAAACAGTCTTTGAAACAGTAGTGCCTTGAATTATTCGGACCTTATCAATGGATAAATAGCAGGGTGGTTTTACTGATGACTGGAAAAATGGTGGATTTATTCAGAGTATCATTTCTGTTCAATCTGATCCATTGAAAGTACCACTTCAATGGAAAAACTTGATCCAGAACTTGGCATCTGTATCAATATCAATGAGTATCAAAGCCTAATCCTATATTGCAAGAGTTACATTATTCTGATGGTTACTGAATTGTTCCTGCCATTTTGGTGAAAATGGAACTACCATGGGTACACATCAGGAGAAATGGTGAATCTTCTCATTTTTGATCCAATAAACATTCATTTTGAATAATTAAGTAATAATCTTTTCACAACTTTAATGTTCCATCATTCTTCCCCACCAACACACTTCACATTGACTGAAAGCGATAGGAAGGGTAATGTACAGTAAACTGGATAACGTTAACCCTGTTGACTACTTTCACAGTTGAGCAGAGATGATGTATAGATTCTTCACAACATGCTTGCTTACTTTCAAATATACAGTGGCTTGCAAAAGTATTCACCACTTTTTTGGGCGAACTTTGCCAAGTTCCATTCATTATCTGTATCTGCTTATCCTGTGCAGGATCACAGGAAAGCTGAAGCCTATCCCAGCTGACTATGGGCAAAAGGTGGGGCATACCCTGGACAAGTCACCAGATCATTGCAGGGCTGACACATAGAGACAAACAACCATTCACACCTACGGTCAATTTAGAGCCAACAATTAGCCTAACCTGCATGTCTTTGGACTGTGGGGGAAATCGGAGCACCCAGAGGAAACCCACACAGACACAGGAAGAACAAGCAAATTCCACCCAGAAAGGCTCCCATCAGACACTGTTTTCAAACCCAGAGCCTTCTTGCTGTGAGGTGACAGTGCTGACCATTACATCACTGTGCCACCACTTTGCCAGGTTGCACAAGTGAAATGGATTTGTAAGATTACACATCATGATCCTACACTAAATATGCTGTAATACTGAATTAGGGAGAGCAATTAAAATAGTTTGCAAAATTTTCAATAAATAAAAATTGTAAAAGTTGTAATTTCAGAAGTATTTACCCTAGTTAGTGTGAACATCCCACAAAGCACCATTAAATCCATTATTTAAACTAGAAGGGAAAGTTCGTCATCATTAAAATTCACATTGCCCACCTTTACATGACAAATAACTGTTATACAGTCTGTTGGGCAATTATTAGCACCATTCATTGTTTAAAACATACATTACACTTAATTATTCATATTTAAACTAGAAGTAGAGTGTATACCTCCACCAAGCCACATATTATCAACATCAAAATCAAATCGCTTGAACTGACGATAATACTAAAGCTGTATACAAAATTTCATCAAAATACGTTCACAACTTTTTGAGTTACTTTGGGAACAACCAACCAACCAACCAACCAAACATAGGTCAACACATAACCTCCTCCAACAAAGTTGGTGGAAGTAACAATGGAAAAAAATATGACCATCCAAAAGAAATCCATATATTAAGATGAATAACACGAACTGTTCAACAAGGACAAAAGAGTGCCCTATAAAATGAAGAACAGTTAGTATGTGTGTATAAACATTTACACACAACTTTATTACATGCTGAAAACAATACTAGTAGGAGTGTGTGGGAAGACTGTATATTATTTCAATTAAATGTCATAATAACAAAAGTTAAAAACAGCAAATTAATGCATTTAGTTGTTTCAGAAGATCTGTCAGAGGACAATTTTATATTCCTAAAATGAAAAACAGATTTAGAATTTGCATTGGATCTTGATAAATAAGACAATAAAAGTTGTCTTCCCAGTAATGATCATAAATGTTTGCACCGTACCATATGTCCTTTAAATGCCATGTCTGGGGCACTGACCCATTCAAGAGACATTCTATTCAGGAAAAGGACACTTAGCATTTTAGTCACCATCCTGATACAGCACTTTGAAATATATGACCTCCGCATGTCGCCCTCTGTGAATTCAACACGCAGTTCCTCAAAGGACCTCTCAGACCATTTCAATTTATGGGCTATAAACCTTGCCACGTTCAGCACAAGGTGTAAATAGCACCAGCTCAGCACTGATCATTTGTACCGAAGTCGGAGTCGTCTCAGGGATTAAAGTAGGGGGTGGGGCATGGCTGGGCTAAATTACCCATCATCAATAAATGGCACATTTCATTGTTCTGGTGCGGTGGAGGTTTAATGACTTGCTTCATGGCCACTCACACAGACAGCAAGACTGCACTTGGCCTCTGCTGTAAAGGACCTGAACAGGGACATTTCTTTTATCTGTCATCACCATTGAACTCCATTATCCCTCATCACATTGGTGATGAGTTTCATTATGATGTCTGTAACCAAGAGGGAGTGTTAATTTTGTTGACAAAGATGAAAAATGAGACGTGATGAAAACAAAATGATTACCTTTTGTATTGAAAATGATGGAGGAATGGAATATTTTCCTCAATAAATACAAACATAAAATGTCATTAATGGTCAATCAGACAAATTAAGACCTCATCTTTGTGCATTCACTTTGCAAAGGCATTATTGTACAAGGGAATTAATTGAGATGCAGTGCACATTGCTTGCTGTCCACCCAGCCATGTGCAGTCCTCGACACACTCCGGACCTGTCTCTGTCAGTGTATGTTAGCATTAAAGCTTTGTGGTTACTGAAACATGCTCATAGTCCTACAGTAACAGTTTTGGTATCATCACCAACCTTTTCCTTGACAGTAACATTTTTGAAGATAAAATGTATTATTTGTTAGAAATAAAAATCGATTTTCATTTCTGTCAGGTGTCTCAGGCGAATTTACAGTAAAAACCTTATGAGCAAACTTATTAGCCCTGCACTTATTGTACAAGGGCAGTGGTGGCTCAACACTTAAAGGAGATATGCAGAACCTTTATTTTTAAATACATTTCTGAGTAGATAGTATCTCCATCTTTGAGTCTTGTATGCTGGAATTTATATATATATATATATATATATATATATATATATATATATATATATATATATATATATATATATATATTTTAAGAGAGAGTTAAAATCAACCGCAAAGTCAGCAGTGGAGTTGCCCCGTTGAGCCAGCCAGCCCTGAGTGCATGACATCACAGCAGCAACCGGTTTTAAGGCCGAGGCCTTTTACAGCTATAGACCAAAGTCATATAAATGAAAATTTATGGTGAAAGTAAGAAATCCCGTTACCGACTCGCTCAAGTAAGACTGATTTGACTTCATTGATTGTGGGTTGACTCTCATAAAACAGGATAGGTGTTATAACTTATGCAACATACATGTACATGCATGCATTTTCACTGATAAAACGTAAAAGGCTCATTAAATAATCAGATGAACTGAGACGATCACATTCTGAAGCAAATTAAATAATCTTATACCGGTAACTTAAACACACAACACAAGTTACATGTATTCATCTAAATGCACGTAAACAACAAGTGTTTTTGTTGTTTTGTATCCAAATGAGAGTCTCATCTTACCCGTCTGTGTTTTTGCTTCTTGAAGGCCGACCTTATGGCCGATTGTTTTGAAACAATCTGACTTTCAGTTGTTCGTTCAGTTCTCCGTTCATTTGCTTCTTCCACGTAAGGGCGAGATATTGCTGCTGAGGCGAGTGTATCCAGCGGAGAAATCAGACGGCTGGTCCACTCATTCTCCGTTTTCTCCATACTGAGTACTCCACCATTACTGCTCGGCTCAGGTAATTATTAAACCCAGGATGGGATGGGACGTCACCGGTTTTAGCAACAACTGTAGGGAGGTCACTGCCGGAGTAATATGTCCTGTCCTGTCCCATCCCGTTCCATCCCAGGTTTTAGCAACAACCCTTGGCTCACACTCCAGGAGAACTGGTGCAACTGAACTTACTTTCCTTTTCTTGTAGTTTTCTTTTCCTTTAATTGTTGGTACTGCACCCTCTTTCAATACGGGCTTATAGCCAACACTCCTTAACAGATCAGAGGTCTCGTATGAGTCTTCAGTAAAATGTGCAGAGCAGAGGAGAGACCACTTCGTAGGCACCCAATGTGCCCGTGAACTTCTCGCAAAATGCACCCAAATCTTTGCAGTTTGAACATTCTTGAGCCATGAATGCAATTTAAATCCACCTTCTGTTGTGTTGCTGCACCCACCAGCAACACATCTACATGGCATGGCGATAAATTAGCTCAAAATGGAGGATCAGAGTTGCAGTCAGCTCTGTGTTTTAGTATAACCAAAATGGTGATGAGACCGATAGCCTTCCTGCCATGATGTCACAGATGTCAAGGTCATTCACTCAGACCATGACCTATATGAATCATTTTAATCGTAAAAATTACTATATTAGATTTATTGTTAATACTTAGTTTCCTCCGGGTGCTCCGGTTTCCCCCACAGTCCAAAGACGTGCAGGTTAAGTTAATTGGTGGCTCTAAATTGACTGTAGGTGTGATTGTGAGTGTGAATGGTTGTTTGTCTCTATGTGTCAGCCCTGCGATAACCTGGCGACTTGTCCAGGGTGTATCCCGCTTCTCGCCCATAGTCAGCTGGGATAGGCTCCAGCTTGCCTGCGACCCTGTAGAATAGGATAAGCGGCTACAGATAATGGATAGATGGAATGATGGATGGATGTCAATGCTTAAAACTCTTCCTGTGCCATTCTTGAGGTCTCAAGGCATTTATAAACAAAAGGTGGTTCTGTGTAGCTCCTTTAAGGCTCTGGCTTACTGATCTGAAGGTCATGGGTTCAAACCCCAGCACTGACAAGCTGCCACTGTTGGGTCCTTGAGCAAGGCCCTTAACCCTTTCTGCTCCAGGAGCACTGTGTCATGTACTCTCTTATTGTACGCTGCTCTGGATAAAAGCATCTGCTAAATGCCTGGAATATAATGAGTCTAGGTTAGTGAACTAGGTAACTAATTTTTTTTTTAATTGAACCTCTCTACCAAAATAAACACTGCCAAGACATATTTGTCTAATAAACTAATATGATTGTACTGAGCTAAATTTTTCCAACACAAGTTTATCATTCTTCACTATAAAAAACTCCTGTCCTTTTTGAAGGAAGATTTCCATAACTGTTCTGCAATGATAATGAGTAGCGTAAACAGTGCATTATTTTGTATAATGCAAGTTCAGCAGTCAGAACAGTGAGACCCTGTTGTACAAAAGCATTCACTCCTGAGATACATGACATTTCTTTCTTTCTGCTATTATAAATAAGCTATTTTAAATTGCAATGAACAGGAACATTGACCTATAAGCTCTGATCGTTTGTTTGGACCCAAAATGTTAGTCAGCTCTCAAATGATTTAATTCTGAATCTGCTTGAAGGAACTATTAAAAAAGTCCATCATTGTTTTAGGAGGAAAAAAAACATCATGGTTTTAGATAACAGAATAAGGTGTCATAATAATATCTAGAACAGGGGTGGCCAACCAGTCGGAGCCCAAGAGCCACAATTCTTACTGTGTTACGGCAAAGAGCCACATTGGCACATGGGCACACAAATATTACCCTTCCTTCTGCGCGCGCGGACACACACACACAGCCACATTGATGTCACACTCCAACTTAACCAATGCCCCACACCAACATGATAATGATACATTTACTGCAGTACCAAGACCACAGGCCAGTCATTTTCAACAGTGGTGACTGGTGAAGAAAATTGTAGGTGGGGCACAAAGGCAGACATTGTTTACATGTGGGGATTCCCCCCATTGGGGGGGTTCCGGGGGGCCTCCCCCGAAAAATTTTGGATTTCTTAGATACAATTTCCTGTATTCTAGTGCATTTTTGAGTTACCTGTTTAACATCGAAAATGCAAAAGCCATTTTGATTCAGCTTGAATTCTCAATTGCATGACCTGCACAAGACCTGCATTCAAATAAATAAGTATTCAAATAAATACAGTCAGCCAGAAAATGGAAATTACAAAGTGCTAATTTAATTTCCTCAAACAGTATGTGTTACTGTCTCTGATTGTTTTGTAAATTTTTTGAAGAGCTGTACCTGCTTTTGTGATTGACTTTTTAACGTGATTAACTTGTGTTTACGAAGTTCACTCCCTTTCGGAAAGTCCTGGTCGATTTTAGTATGTAGTGAGCTGAAGTGACGCTGAAGATTTGAAGCCTTGAAATGCGACAATGACGACTGACATAGAAGGCAGAATGGCTTGCCATAACGTTCAACGAAAAAATATAAATCCTCCCACTCTGTTAAAAACGTCCTGTTTTCATCTTCATATTTTCTTTTTGAAGTGCATTTTTTCCCTGCCATTTTGAGATCTGAAATTTAGCATATCATCTCACGCACCTGCGCATTTGTCAGGATGTGAAAATACCGTAATGAAACCAAGCGAAGCACCTTTAATAAAATAACCGTAATTAACTTCAGTGAAGCGAAAACGCACATAAAACCACAAACAAACACCAACTTGGACGTGAAGGTGAGAGCCGCATGACACCAGGCAAAGAGCCGCATGCGGCTCGCGAGCCGCGGGTTGGCCACCTATGATCTAGAATAATATATTCTTAAAGTATGAATGTGAGAAAATGTTCCATGAGAGTTTTATTGATAATCTAATATAATCAACCTATAATAATAATAATAATAATAATAATAATAATAATAATAATAGCCCTGTGATGACCTGGCGACTTGTCCAGGGTGTACCCCGCCTTTCGCCCGTAGTCAGCTGGGATAGGTTCCAGCTTGCCTGCGACCCTGTAGAACAGGATAAAGCGGCTAGAGATAATGAGATGAATGAGATAATAATAATAATAATAATAATAATAATAATGACTGAGACCGTCAATGACAGCATAACTCACTCCAGCCCCGTCTAGTCCAGAAGGAACAATCTAAAGTAGGCCACCTTGTGCAATAAATGTTGCAAGCTATATACCGTACACTCTATACAAGCTATATACAGTATAGAAGCAATATCCACCCTAGGAATACCGACCTATTTGCCAGAAAAAAATCCAAAATGGCGAGGAATTGACAGAGAAGAAACAACTTTTGTTGAACTGCTCATTAAGGCTGAATCAGTCCATAACTTCATTAATACAGTGGTGCTTGAAAGTTTGTGAACCTTTTAGAATTTTCTATATTTCTGCATAAATACGACCTAAAACATCATCAGATTTTCACACAAGCCCTAAAAGTAGATAAAGAGAACCCAGTTAAACAAATGAGACAAAAATATTATACTTGGTCATTTATTTATTGAGGAAAATGATCCAATATTACATATCTATAAGTGGCAAAAGTATGTGAACCTTTGCTTTCAGTATCTGGTGTGACCCCCTTGTGCAGCAATAACTACAACTAAACACTTCCGGTAACTGTTGATCAGTCCTGCACACCAGCATGGAGCAATTTTAGCCCGTTCCTCCATACAGAACAGCTTCAACTCTGGGATGTTGGTGGGTTTCCTCACATGAACTGCTCGCTTCAGGTCCTTCCACAACATTTTGATTGGATTAAGGTCAGGACTTTGATTTGGCCATTCCAAAATATGAACTTTATTATTTTTTAACCATTCTTTGCTAGAACGACTTGTGTGCTTAGGGTCACTGTCTTGCTGCATGACCCACCTTCTCTTGAGATTCAGTTCATGGACAGATGTCCTGACATTTTCCTTTAGAATTCGCTGGTATAATTCAGAATTCATTGTTCCATCAATGATGGCAAGCCGTCCTGGCCCAGATGCAGCAAAACAGGCCCAAACCATGATACTACCACCACCATGTTTCACAGATGGGATAAGGTTCTTATGCTGGAATGTAGTGTTTTCCTTTCTCCAAACATAAAGCTTCTCATTTAAACCAAAAAGTTCTATTTTGGTCTCATCCATCCACAAAACATTTTTCTAATAGCCTTCTGGATTGTCCATGTGATCTTTAGCAAACTGCAGATGAGCAGCAATGTTCTTTTTGGAGAGCAGTAGCTTTCTCCTTGCAACCCTGCCATGCACACCATTGTTGTTCAGTGTTCTCCTGATCGTGGATTCATGAACATTAACATTAGCCAATGTGAGAGAGGCCTTCAGTTGCTTAGAAGTTACCCTGGGGTCCTTTGTGGCCTCGCCGACGATTATACACCTTGCTCTTGGAGTGATCTTTGTTGGTCGACCACTCCTGGGGAGGGTAACAATGGTCTTGAATTTCCTCCATTTGTACACAATCTGTCTGACTGTGGATTGGTGGAGTCCAAACTCTTTAGAGATGGTTTTGTAACCTTTTCCAGCCTGATGAGCATCAACAACGCTTTTTCTGAGGTCCTCAGAAATCTCCTTTGTTTGTGCCATGATACACTTCCACAAACATGTGTTGTGAAGATCAGACTTTGATAGATCCCTGTTCTTTAAATAAAACAGGGTGCCCACTCACACCTGATTGTCATCCCATTGATTGAAAACACCTTAATTTCACCTTCAAATTAACTGCTAATCCTAGAGGTTCACATACTTTTGCCACTCACAGATATGTAATATTGGATCATTTCCCTCAATAAATAAATGACCAAGTATAATATTTTTGTCTCATTTGTTTAACTGGGTTCTCTTTATCTACTTTTAGGACTTGTGTGAAAATCTGATGATGTTTTAGGTCATATTTATGCAGAAATATAGAAAATTCTAAAGGGTTCACAAACTTTTAAGCACCACTGTAATTGTAATTAAGCAAATCAGGGTAGAAGTTATGCACCCTAGGTACCCCTACCTTCATGCCAGAAACAATCAAAATCGGTGAAGAATTGAGAGAGAAGAAGTGATTTGTGTGGAAACTGCTCATTAGGGCTTACTCCATATCTTCATTATTAATTGCAATTATGCAAATTTGGGTAGAAGCTACAGTATATGCACCCCAGGCAGACCTACCTTCCTGCCAAAAAGAATAAAAATCGGTGAAGTATTGAGAGAGAAGAAGCGATTTTTATGAAATGTGGACGCTGGACAGACAACAGATGTCATAAGCTCATTGCCTGTCATCCAGATGAGATAATAATAATAATAATAATAATAATAATAATAATAATAATAATAATAATAATGCCTTCTGACTTTTATGACTTTATGAGGTTTATGGAAAGAGTCTCCAGTGTTGGCACTTTGTAACAGTCAGAGGTGTAGTATCAGAGGAATAAAACACTTTGAGACATGCTGTTAGAGGAAAATAATCAACTTTGGGGTGGTAAGAGTAACTCCAGTTTAACTCCAATAATCAACTCCATTGTCGATTGTTTTTCTCGAGCAGTACAACATGGAGTGTTTGTATTTCTTCATTATTAGCTGAAGATTATTTGATTTGTCATCATTCTGTATTGCATTTACACCTTTTCATTTTGTCATGCTGTCATTTTGAAACCTCTCCTCTGCAAAATCCTTTGTACATCATGATACTACAACCTGGCATTCACTAAATTACAAATTTCAAATCTTGTTCTTGTGCCCATCTTCACAGAAGCTGTAAGAATCTCCAGGCTTTCCAATCTAGTGACTAGAACGAAGAAGGAAGATTATCAGAAAATACACCCACCGCATTGACAACTCCTTTTTAAAAGGCTTAAACAAGTCCACCACTTTTACTTTAACCGTTTCCGACACAGTCCCGCCTTCCTAATCATAGCCCGGCCATGCCCTTCATTCTGCTCTGCATTACGGCCGATTAAGCAGGAGGAGGATTAGCGCTTGGTGTGAAGAAAAGCCTGGTCAGTGTAATTGCACTGAGAGAGAAAGAGAGAACAGTGACGTTTATCAGACCAAGGCATTCATTTAAGACTCCACCAAATACCAAACGACCATAAGAGATAGCAGGGCCAATGGAGGAGTTATTAAAAGACAACGGAGAGGAAGCCAGAAGCAATTAACACGGCTGAGAAAACATCCCAGATTGCATGGAGACGGAAGCAAGGTCAACGGGTCAAGCTACAGGGGAAACAGAAAATACAGCTACCTTTGAAAAAATTAGCTGGGATATCTCCGAAGTTTGATTTAAAGCCCATGATGCAGCTGACTTGTCATGTCTTTGCAACGGTAATTGGTTTTCATGCACATATAATAATAGAAATAGCAAATCAAAACAAACACTCGGCGCTAAGTTTTGAAAGGTCGAAGTGCCACGAGCAATGCGGCACTCGCCGGTGGATTAAGGTCATTCAATACGAAAATGAATCTTCTTGGAGGTTTGGAGGTTAATGTAAAAAGAAAGAGAGCAAGCGAACGTGGCCCGACCTCACCGTTCCTGCTGAGATGAGCAAACGCACACTTCAACCTTCCGCAAGCAAGTTGGTGCTTTCAATGAACGTGCTCAACACGATCAAGCAGAAAAGTGCTCTAGATAGTAAACATGGTGCGGCTCTATAGAATCCGACAGGCATGAACCTTTTTTCTTTTTCTTTTTTTTGATGACTTGGAAAAACTCAAACTTCAAGACCTTTTCTGGAAAGTCATAGGACCTATGATTCAGGTTCCTCCTGTTTCTTCTTCAGGATGATTCTTTTTCTTTTCTCCTTTTTGGTGTTGTTATATTTTATATATATTTTATAACATCACTGAACATCTGTGAAACAAGTTAGTTCTGGTTCTCACTTACACTACAGCAGCTAGAAATGTATAACCATCATGTACAGTGGTGCTTGAAAGTTTGTGAACCCTTTAGAATTTTCTAGATTTCTGCATAAACATCATCAGATTTTCACACAAGTCCTAAAAGTAGACAAAGAGAACCCAGTTAAACAAATCAGACAAAAATATTATACTTGGTCATTTATTTATTGAGGAAAATGATCCAATATTACATATCTGTGAGTGGCAAAAGTATGTGAACCTCTAGGATTAGCAGTTAATGTGAAGGTGAAATTAGAGTCAGGTGTTTTCAATCAATGGGATGACAATCAGGTGTGAGTGGGCACCCTGTTTTATTTAAAGAACAGGGATCTATCAAAGTCTGATCTTTGCAACACATGTTTGTGGAAGTGTATCATGGCACGAACAAAGGAGATTTCTGAGGACCTCAGAAAAAGCATTGCTGATGCTCATCAGGCTGGAAAAGGTTACAAAACCATCTCTAAAGAGTTTGGACTCCACCAATCAACAGTCAGACAGATTGTGTTCAAATGGAAGAAATTCAAGACCCTCCCCAGGAGTGGTCAACCAACAAAGATCACTCCAAGAGCAAGGTGTGTAATAGTCGGCGAGGTCACAAAGGACCCCAGGGTAACTTTTAAGCAACTGAAGGCCTCTCTCATATTGGCTAATGTTAATGTTCATGAGTCCACCATCAGGAGAACACTGAACAACAATGGTGTGCATGGCAGAGTTGCAAGGAGAAAGCCACTGCTCTCCAAAAAGAACATTGCTGCTCGTCTGCAGTTTGCTAAAGATCACGTGGACAAGTCAGAAGGCTATTGGAAAAATGTTTTGTGGATGCATGAGACCAAAATAGAACTTTTTGGTTTAAATGAGAAGCGTTATGTTTGGAGGAAAGAAAACACTGCATTCCAGCATAAGAACCTTATCCCATCTGTGAAACATGGTGGTGGTAGTATCATGGTTTGGGCCTGTTTTGCTGCATCTGGGCCAGGACGGCTTGCCATCATTGATGGAACAATGAATTCTGAATTATACCAGCGAATTCTAAAGGAAAATGTCAGGACATCTGTCCATGAACTGAATCTCAAGAGAAGGTGGGTCATGCAGCAAGACAACGACCCTAAGCACACAAGTCGTTCTACCAAAGAATGGTTAAAGAACAATAAAGTGAATGTTTTGGAATGGCCAAGTCAAAGTCCTGACCTTAATCCAATCGAAATGTTGTGGAAGGACCTGAAGCGAGCAGTTCATGTGAGGAAACCCACCAACATCCCAGAGTTGAAGCTGTTCTGTACGGAGGAATGGGCTAAAATTCCTCCAAGCCGGTGTGCAGGACTGATCAACAGTTACTGGAAACGTTTAGTTGCAGTTATTGCTGCACAAGGGGGTCACACCAGATACTGAAAGCAAAGGTTCACATACTTTTGCCACTCACAGATATGTAATACTGGGTCATTTTCCTCAATAAATAAAGACAAAGTATAATATTTTTGTTTCATTTGTTTAACTCGGTTCTCTTTATCTACTTTCAGGACTTGTGTGAAAATCTAATGATGTTTTAGGTCATATTTATGCAGAAATATTGAAAATTCTAAAGGGTTCACAAACTTTCAAGCACTACTGTACATGCCCTAATTATGCAATTTTTGACTTCTTTTTGGACCTATTGTATAAACCCAGTATAATCTATTCTGCTGTAACTGATATGTTACAGCAGAATAGATTACAGTGGGATGGACATTTGGTTAGAAGCTACCTAAATTACTTCTTTTCAGTCAGCTATCTAGAGGAACCAGAAGTGCTGGAGATTCAAGGATGTCCTCAAAAGGACCTTCAGAAATTGTGAGATTGTTAACTGGGCTACAGCACCACTAACTAGATTGACATGGAGGAAAACCGTTTGTGATGGTGTGAAGACCTCTGAAAGCAGCAGGTGGAAGTCTGAGGAAGAGAAACATGTCAGATGAAAGGCTGCTGAGACTCTCAAACTGGGATGGTCTCCTTGGGTGGACACCTGAATAAACTTCATTTGGACCACCATGCTCACGTCAAGAAGCAGTGATGATGAATGATGATCCCACACCACATCGTACCAAACTAAACAGCATGTCCAAATAGTTTGTTAAAACATATGTATGAATATGGTTCATTTTTGTATCCTATATGGAGTTTATTCAAAAAAGTTTTCACATTTTCTTTAGGTTAAAAAAAAACCAGATTGTGAAGCTGATTTAGTTCCATATTGTTGACATACGGTATCAATTTAAAAATGGATCCACATTCTTCTAAGCACTGCTCCCTGCCGCATTTCTTTCTTTCTTTTTTTTAAATGACACTCATAGTGGTACAAAGGTAAGAAAATACCATTTTATATCAAGTATAACTCAAATATTTTATATGTACAGGACGAGTCGTTAAACAAAACTGAAGAACCACATCAACAAGTTTCACTTTTCATGATCGATTATCCCTGACCACAGTCCCTCATGTTATCGAGTCTAACTGTTTAAAGTTAAACACACTTCTGCTGTCATCGTGAAGGTTGTCATGAGCAGGCTGGAACCTCTCACATCACATTCAGAAGTATTTACTCATCCAGAAAATCCAGAAGATTTACACTGATATGATCGGTTTGAAGGCGACACAATCCTTTTTTTTTTTTTTATTCAAGCATAAATGGATTGGAAAAAAATTGTCAGTCTTACTCAATAATGTACTCAATAACAGTCTAGAATAAAACACAAGTAGGAGATCTGAGAAACAGGGATGGATGGGGAAATGTGTCCATCTCTAGCCGCTTTATCCTGTTCTACAGGGTCGCAGGCAAGCTGGAGCCTATCCCAGCTGACTACAGGCGAAAGGCGGGGTACACCCTGGACAAGTTGCCAGGTCATCACAGGGCTGACAACCATTCACACTCACATTCACACCTACGGTCAATTTATGCCGCTTTTCCACTACAAACGCGGCTGAGTCGGGCTGAGCCGTGCCGTGCTGAGTTGGGCTGAGTCGAGCTGAGCGGGGCTATTGAAGTTGCATTTCGACTACAACCGCGCTGAACCGTGTTGGCTGGAAGTGGGTGGACACATTGGGTGGAGTTAGCGAAAGTGGGTGGACGTCACGTGATGTCGTTAAGCAGCGCAAACAGTGACATCAGTGAGCTTTTAAGCGGTAGTCTCACGACCCGGATAGTAAACAATAAACATGGAGGACATGGAGTCGTTAGTGTTGCTGGTCTTGGTGCTGTGGCTTGTTGTCACCGACAACGCCAACAGATACTGGCAAGAGCGTATAGATGAGGCGAGGTGCATAAGGCTTCAGAAATTCTCGTAATTCGTAATTATTATTCTTCCGGGTTTACGGTGTTTACAGATCCCAGCGTGCTCGCGGGGCGTGTGTGGGCATGTGAGGACACTCCTCCTCACCAATCAGTGCACAGGGGAGTGTCTGCTCACGCCCCCAGCCTCACTCGGCTCGCTTTGGCTCGCTTCAGCCCCACTCCAAAACGGTGCGAGTTTTAGGGAAAAGCAGGGCTGAAGCGAGCCGAGTCGTGCTGTTCTTTGGTAGTCGAAACGCGAGCCGTGTCGGGCTGAAGTGAGCTGAAAAAGGGTAGTGGAAAAGGGCCATTAGAGTCACCAGTTAACCTAACCTGCATGTCTTTGGACTGTGGGGGAAACCGGAGGAAACCCACACGGACACAACATGCAAACTCCACACAGAAAGGCCCTTGCCAGCCACGGGGCTCGAACCCGGACCTTCTTGCTGTGAGGCGACAGCGCTAACCACTACACCACCATGCCGGCCCAGAAATGTGTCCATTTTATTGTGAATGGTGCATTATGTCAGGGTCATGAAAAAAGACTAAGATAAATAAATATCCTTTTAATTTAAAAGTGGCTTTTCTGTACGACCATAAATTAGGGGTATTGTTGGTTAAAAAATATTGAGTTGTGGAACGAGGATAACATTCCAAGAAAAAAAACTCAGAATTCCTGAGATTATAGGAAATGCAGTCTTTATAGTCGATGTGCTTCCTTGACAAAAAAACCCACTATTTTTCTGAGGTTTGTTTCTTGTAAATTTGTGACTTTTTGCTTCTCAATTTGCAACTTTTTTCATAGATTTGTGACTTTCCTTGTAAATGTATGACCCTTTTCTTGTAAATTTGTGTTTTCACATACATTTGCAACTTTATCATAGATTTGTGACTTCTCGTAAATTTGCGACTTTTTTCTTCTCAATTTATGACCCTTTTCTTGTAAATTTGTGACTTTTTTCTCATAAATTTGCAGCATTTTTCTTGTACATTTGCAACTTTTTTCATAGATTTGTGACTTCTCGTAAATTTGCAACTTTTTTCTTCTAAATTTGTGATCCTTTTCTTGTAAATTTGTGTTTTCTCATACATTTGCATCTTTTTTCATAGATTTGTGACTTTTCTCGTAAGTTTGCGACTTTTTTCTTCTCAATTTGTGACCCTTTTCTTGTAAATTTGTGACTTCTCATAAATTTGCGACTTTTTTCTTGTGAATTTGTAAGTTTTTCATAGATTTGTGACTTTTCTCATAAATTTGGGACTTTTTTTCTCATAAATGTACGACCTTAAAATCTCAGAGCATATCTGAGATTTTTCTCATAAACTTATGACTTTAAACTTAGAAATCTTTTTGACCATTTTCGTGGAATAATATTAATTTGTAAAATAGCTGAATGAAACAAAAAGGAGTTTCTTTAATTTCTCTCATGAACCCATTTGTAAATCAGGAGACCTTATATGGGGTCATGACCCTTCATTTGGGAACCGGAACCCTGATCTACAGGCTGTGCCCATGTATCTAAAGTAACCACACAGGGATGCGTTAATGAATCCCACCTGACTCATGTCATGGTCTCTCTTCTACTAGTGCGCTATTAAGACTAGCCCACCTATTACATCAGTGCAAAGAGAAATAAAATGATTTATCTGCTCTCGAGAGCTTTTTTTTCCCATCGCCATTAGCTAATCATGCTAACATATGAGGCTAGTAAACGCCTGAGTCAATAAAGTGTGTTATCCTTCTGTCACAATAAAACTCGATTGGGTTACAGAGCGCATTTCCTCTGCAGAGTCTCTGAGGGGATGGAACATAATTTCATTGGTGTTTGGACATGTGCTCACTCAATGACACACACACACACACACAAACATGTGCATGCTAGGAATATTAAATGGACACTCAGTGGTTATTAAGCTATATTTCTGGGTTCCTGTTCCATAAAAATTAGAGCTCACACACACACACACACACACACACACACACACTATGGGTCCATTATGTTTGTGTTTAAGCAGCCGAAACTTTAATGAACCTAATTCTTTAAAGTCAGTAAATTCCAGGTGAGCAGCATGTTCCTCCTCCACTTAACGAGGCTTTAATGAACAAGGATGGACGCCTCGGCCAATTGCAGCCTGCGGATCCTGTAATAACCCGGCAGGGAGAGGAGCGTGATTGGTCGAGGCAGTGGCTGTGGCAAGAACATGCTTGATGGAGCCAGTGACCATCACTGAGAGAAAGACTGATCAGAATTCAACACAACACAGATTTATCATCATCATCAGAGAGAGAGAGACAGAAAGTGTGACAGACAGTATGAGAGAGACAGACAGATGGAAAGAGAGTGAGAGAGACAGAAAGTGTGACAGTGTGAGAGAGACAGTGAGAGAGACAGAAAGTGTGACAGACAGTGTGACAGACTGTGAGAGAAACAGACAGATGGAAAGAGAGAGAGACAGAGAGACAGAAAGTGTGACAGACTATGAGAGAGACGGACAGATGGAAAGAGAGAGAGTGTGAGAGAGACAGAAAGTGTGACAGTGTGAGAGAGATATACGGATGGAAAGAGAGAGAGAGAGAGAGAGAGAGACAGAAAGTGTGACAGACAGTGTGAGAGAGACAGACAGATGGAAAGAGAGAGAGAGAGACATTAAGTGTGACAGACAGTATGAGAGAGACAGACAGATGGAAAGAGAGAGAGAGAGTGAGAGAGACAGAAAGTGTGACAGACAGTGTGAGAGAGAGAGAGACAGATGGAAAGAGAGAGTGAGAGAGACATTAAATGTGACAGACAATATGAGAGAGACAGACAGATGGAAAGAGAGAGAGAGAGACATTAAGTGTGACAGACAGTATGAGAGAGACAGACAGATGGAAAGAGAGAGAGTGAGAGAAAGTGTGACAGACAGTGTGAGAGAGAGAGAGACAGATGGAAAGAGAGAGTGAGAGAGACATTAAGTGTGACAGACAATATGAGAGAGACAGACAGATGGAAAGAGAGAGAGTGAGAGAGACAGAAATTGTGACAGACAGTGTGTGAGAGAGAGACAGACAGATGGAAAGAGAGTGAGAGAGACAGAAGGTGTGACAGTGAGAGATACAGAGAGATGGAAAGAGAGAGAAACCATGTGAGAGAGAGAGATACACAGAGATAGGCAAACAGTGTGAGGGAGCCACAGAGAGAGAGAGAGAGAGAGATGGATGGATGGATGGATGGAAAGAGAGACAGACATGATGAGAGAGACAGACAGCGTGAGAGAGACAAACATAGTGAGACAGACTTAGAGAAAGACAGTGAGAGAGAGGGGTAAAAAGTAAGGCCCTGTTTACATTATTTCGAATCAGCGGATCATCAGATTAACGTTTTTAAAATGATTCGCGTACACACACAAATAGCAGGAAGTGAAGTCCGCGCCGTTTTTCAGCAGTCGCGTCACATGACCAACGTGGCATGACCAACGCCAGCGAATCAGGAAGGTGGATGTCACACCAGCGAATCAGGAAGGTGGATGTCACACCAGCGAATCAGGAAGGTGGATGTCACAGTGACGTTGTCCAATGACGACGTCAGCTAGAGCTCAGCACTGCGTATCCTCGTTCCTCAATGTTTACACAGCACCGGATCAGATACGTACTGGGTTGAATACGTGGGCCCTGGCGGATTCAAATTGTTCCGCCTGTGGAGTCGTTTCCCGGCGTTTTAATGTGCACGGACAGTGCATCCGCAACGAAAACGGTACGGATGCGGTCTAATGTAAACACCACCTAAGACATGTTGTTCTTAATAAACAAACTACAATAGCTGTTGACAACCTGCTGTGGTATAGGAGGTATAAAACGCTCCGTGCCGTGCTTTAATAGGAAAATAATCAACATACGTGTGGCATCAGTCGCTCTGCTTCATCTCACCACGCTGTGGCTGATTATTTTCCTCCCACAGCAGTGCACCGAGTGTTTTATTCCTCACAGACACACAGCAGTGCCGTGGTTAAGAGTCTGAGCTTTATGTTTCAATCTGATCACACCTCAGGTATCAGGCACTTTGCATACAGTAAGAGCATCTGCTGAATAAATGATCCTGTGTTTCTTCAGACCCCCCCACACACACATACACCCAGACACACACACACACACACACACGCGCGCGCGCGCGCGCACACACCCTAATGCTTGCGTTTGGATCAGCACTGGGACCTGAATCATGATCCGCATTACCATAAGAACGTCGCAGTAATACAGGCTATTGATCCAAATGTGACATTTCAATTACAGTAAGTCAGCAGACTACAGCACATTAAGGTCCCTACACACACACACACACACACACACACACACACACACACAAGCAGTCTTTCCTCAATGGCAAGAAGGAGCCAAATTATCATCTGCGAGTCTACAACACACACACACACACACACACACACACTACTGACTTTCTTGACTCAAAACTTTTATATAGCTTTATTTTTATCCCATATATTCATCAAGTTTACAGGGTTTGCTCGATGCTGTGAGTGAAAATGCAGCAGCTCTGCACCAAGAGAAAAGTACAAATGAAAGTGTGTGTGTGTGTGTGTGTGTGTGTGTGTGTGTGTGTGTGTGTGTGTGTGTGTGAGATGTGGAATGGAGTCTGCTTTCAAACCAAAGTTCAGCATTAACTGAAACACATCTTCCATAATCAAAGCATTATAAAAAAAAAATTATAATAAAAAATGCTTGTAAAGAAAGACAACACGAGCAAGGTCGTGCAGTTGTAAGAAAATAATCAGTGAAAGGTGTGTGGTGAGATGACGCAGACTCACTGTTACTATCTTGAAGATGAATTTATGACAATTTTATTTATTTAAAAAACCAGCACATGGTACTGTACCTTTTATCCATATATAGTTACACTGAACATCTGTGAAACAAGTTAGTTCTGGTTCTCACTTGCACTACAGCAGCGAGAAACAGATAACCATCATGTACAGTGGTGCTTGAAAGTTTGTGAGCCCTTTAGAATTTTCTATATTTCTGCATAAATATGACCTAAAACATCATCAGATTTTCACACAAGTCCTAAAAGTAGATAAAGAGAACCCAGTTAAACAAATGAGACAAAAATATTATACTTGGTCATTTATTTATTGAGGAAAATGATCCAATATTACATATCTGTGAGTGGCAAAAGTATGTGAACCTCTAGGATTAGCAGTTAATTTGAAGGTGAAATTAGAGTCAGGTGTTTTCAATCAATGGGACGACAATCAGGTGTGAGTGGGCACCCTGTTTTATTTAAAGGTCCCATGGCATGAAATTTTCACTTTGAGGTTTTTTAACGTTAAAATGAGTTCCTATGACCTTCTTAAGTCACCCCAGTGGCTAGAAATGTCATAACGTGTAAACTAAACAATGCCCAATATTTGAGAATGGCGCGTCAAAACGGCGCGTTGATAAGCTCTTCCCTTTACTACGTCAGCAAGGGAGATGATCCCCACGCCCCCCCTCTGGATTCCCACCCACTGTATGGATTGCCCCGCCCAGTTGTAGTGAGGAGACCATAGAGGACACAACAACATGGCATCACCTAAGCGAGCGAAACATGGAAATTGCGCTGTACATGGATGTGACAACACAGAAAAGAGTCTGTTTTTACTGCCGACGGGAGAGCCCCTGAAGACGCAGTGGCTTAATTTTATTTACTCCAATAATACGCCGTCGAGTCTACCTAAGACGGTGTATGTTTGTCGGAAGCATTTTCCTGAGGAATGTTTCCACAACTTGGGACAGTACAGGGCAGGTTTTGCACATCAACTGTCACTGAAGCCTGGGTCCGTACCAAGCATCCCTGCCGCATCAGCCACAAACACCGAACAAGTAAGTGTATAACTGGTTGTTTTGCCGTGTTTTAAAATCGGTGCGTTAGCCTAGCAATGGCTACATTAGCTGTGCAGCTAACCGCTTCCTGCAGTTAGCCAGGTAATCTGCGCTACAAAACTAAAGAGCATGCAGCATGCTCTGTTAAACTGAGTTTAGTCTGGAAATTGACTGTAACTTATGAGCTTATGTTTGACTATTGCTCCGCAATGCATCTCTTCTGTTGGATAAGCGATATGTTGCTGTAGTTGCTGCTTCTATCCTCTTTGGTTATGGAGTGCGTGTTCAAGCCTAGGGTATTATACGTTCGTAAACTACCACTCCGAACACTCTCACTCTCTGTTCTCTGTGTCACGTTGAGTTTACGAAAGGAGTCAGAGGGAGAACGGGGTTTTGTCTTAGCAGTGTGGCTACAGGCGCTGATAGCAGCGAGTATGTGTGTGCGCAGCTTGGTCAAGCCCCTCTCCCTCCCCCCATGGCCCACCCCCACCCTCTACCCTTCCCCACCTCCTGCTTCTCATTAGCAAAACGACGCACTGGGAAAAGCGCTGAAATGGGGCTTTCTCCCAGGAGGCTATATTTACGTGCTGAGGGTTCATTTCGAGAAAGGCTGCGGATATAACACCCAGAAGCCTCCATGAGCCTGTTTAAAGCATCAACAAACCACCATGCCATGGGACCTTTAAAGAACAGGGATCTATCAAAGTCTGATCTTCACAACACATGTTTGTGGAAGTGTATCATGGCACAAACAAAGGAGATTTCTGAGGACCTCAGAAAAAGCGTTGTTGATGCTCATCAGGCTGGAAAAGGTTACAAAACCATCTCTAAAGAGTTTGGACTCCACCAATCCACAGTCAGACAGATTGTGTACAAATGGAGGAAATTCAAGACCATTGTTACCCTCCCCAGGAGTGGTCGACCAACAAAGATCACTCCAAGAGCAAGGCGTGTAATAGTCAGCGGGGTCACAAAGGACCCCAGGGTAACTTCTAAGCAACCGAAGGCTTCTCTCACATTGGCTAATGTTAATGTTCATGAGTCCACCATCAGGAGAACACTGAACAACAATGGTGTGCATGGCAGAGTTGCAAGGAGAAAGCCACTGCTCTCCAAAAAGAACATTGCTGCTCGTTTGCAGTTTGCTAAAGATCATGTGGACAAGCCAGAAAGCTATTGGAAAAAATGTTTTGTGGATGCATGAGACCAAAATAGAACTTTTTGGTTTAAATGAGAAGCGTTATGTTTGGAGGAAAGAAAACACTGCATTCCAGCATAAGAACCTTATCCCATCTGTGAAACATGGTGGTGGTAGTATCATGGTTTGGGCCTGTTTTGCTGCATCTGGGCCAGGACGGCTTGCCATCATTGATGGAACAATGAATTCTGAATTATACCAGCGAATTCTAAAGGAAAATGTCAGGACATCTGTCCATGAACTGAATCTCAAGAGAAGGTGGGTCATGCAGCAAGACAACGACCCTAAGCACACAAGTCGTTCTACCAAGGAATGGTTAAAGGAGAATAAAGTTAATGTTTTGGAATGGCCAAGTCAAAGTCCTGACCTTAATCCAATCGAAATGTTCTGGAAGGACCTGAAATGAGCAGTTCATGTGAGGAAACCCACCAACATCCCAGAGTTGAAGCTGTTCTGTATGGAGGAATGGGCTAAAATTCCTCCAAGCCGGTGTGCAGGACTGATCAACAGTTACCGGAAACGTTTAGTTGCAGTTATTGCTGCACAAGGGGGTCACACCAGATACTGAAAGCAAAGGTTCACATACTTTTGCCACTCACTGGTATGTAATATTGGGTCATTTTCCTCAATAAATAAATGACCAAGTATAATATTTCTGTCTCATTTGTTTAACTGGGTTCTCTTTGTCTACTTTTAGGACTTGGGTGAAAATCTGATGATGTTTTAGGTCATATTTATGCAGAAATATACAATCCCGATTCCAAAAAAGTTGGGACAAAGTACAAATTGTAAATAAAAACGGAATGCAATGATGTGGGAGTTTCAAAATTCCATATTTTATTCAGAATAGAACATAGATGACATATCAAACGTTTAAACTGAGACAATGTATCATTTAAAGAGAAAAATTAGGTGATTTTAAACTTCATGACAACAACACATCTCAAAAAAGTTGGGACAAGGCCATGTTTACCACTGTGAGACATCCCCTTTTCTCTTTACAACAGTCTGTAAACGTCTGGGGACTGAGGAGACAAGTTGCTCAAGTTTAGGGATAGGAATGTTAACCCATTCTTGTCTAATGTAGGATTCTAGTTGCTCAACTGTCTTAGGTCTTTTTTGGCGTATCTTCCGTTTTATGATGCGCCAAATGTTTTCTATGGGTGAAAGATCTGGACTGCAGGCTGGCCAGTTCAGTACCCGGACCCTTCTTCTACGCAGCCATGATGCTGTAATTGATGCAGTATGCAGTTTGGCATTGTCATGTTGGAAAATGCAAGGTCTTCCCTGAAAGAGACGTCGTCTGGATGGGAGCATATGTTGCTCTAGAACCTGGATATACCTTTCAGCATTGATGGTGTCTTTCCAGATGTGTAAGCTGCCCATGCCACACGCACTAATGCAACCCCATACCATCAGAGCTGCAGGCTTCTGAACTGAGCGCTGATAACAACTTGGGTCGTCCTTCTCCTCTTTAGTCCGAATGACACGGCATCCCTGATTTCCATAAAGAACTTCAAATTTTGATTCGTCTGACCACAGAACAGTTTTCCACTTTGCCACAGTCCATTTTAAATGAGCCTTGGCCCAGAGAAGATGTCTGCGCTTCTGGATCATGTTTAGATGCGGCTTCTTCTTTGAACTATAGAGTTTTAGCTGGCAACGGCAGATGGCACGGTGAATTGCGTTCACAGATAATGTTCTCTGGAAATATTCCTGAGCCCATTTTGTGATTTCCAATACAGAAGCATGCCTGTATGTGATGCAGTGCCGTCTAAGGGCCCGAAGATCACGGGCACCCAGTATGGTTTTCCGGCCTTGACCCTTACGCACAGAGATTCTTCCAGATTCTCTGAATCTTTTAATGATATTATGCACTGTAGATGATGATATGTTCAAACTCTTTGCAATTTTGCACCGTCGAACTCCTTTCTGATATTGCTCCACTATTTGTCGGCGCAGAATTAGGGGGATTGGTGATCCTCTTCCCATCTTTACTTCTGAGAGCCGCTGCCACTCCAAGATGCTCTTTTTATACCCAGTCATGTTAATGACCTATTGCCAATTGACCTAATGAGTTGCAATTTGGTCCTCCAGCTGTTCCTTTTTTGTACCTTTAATTTTTCCAGCCTCTTATTGCCCCTGTCCCAACTTTTTTGAGATGTGTTGCTGTCATGAAATTTCAAATGAGCCAATATTTGGCATAAAATTTCAAAATGTCTCACTTTTGACATTTGATATGTTGTCTATGTTCTATTGTGAATACAATATCAGTTTTTGAGATTTGTAAATTACTGCATTCCATTTTTATTTACAATTTGTACTTTGTCCCAACTTTTTTGGAATCGGGTTTGTAGAAAATTCTAAAGGGTTCACAAACTTTCAAGCACCACTGTATTAGAACAAATGCATTAAAGTTTTTTACAATCATTTTCACATTTGTCTCAATACTGTGTTCACTTTTTCAAAACAATTAACACATTCACCATTTCCGTCGACTATGTGAGCTAAATATTTCTGCATTGCTTTCCTACAAAATGCATTCAATGACAACTTCTCCCAAAATTCATAAATATCTCTCAGTCAATATTCACCACCAGCAAAAATTCTGCTAAACAACTGTTGCAGACATTTAGATACTCTGTTCTAAACAGTTAACTTTCAGTTCAAAAGCTAACAAAATTTAAATCACTTGCGATGGAAATATGCTGCATTTCAACAAATGAAACTCGATAGATACTATGACTAAAGTTAGCTGTTACAAAGCAAGACATCTGGTCACCATACCTGTCAGTGATGGGTGGAGATGAATGTATGTGCAGAAGATATTTATTACAAAAAGTGCAATCAGGCAAACAGTCCAAATCAGCAGGCATTAATCAGAAATGATAAACAAGCAGCAGGTCGGGAGAGGCACAAACAGAAAATCCTTGGCACAGACAAAGGCAGAATCAAAGGACTAGAAACAGGAACTAGGAATTCGGAAACCAGGAAATCAAAACAATACACGGCTCGGTAATGTGTCTAAGCAACACAGTACTTCGCAACTTGAGTTAGTCTTTGGCGTCCTTATATATGAGCACTGATTGCGCATTAATCCAGTGGCGGTTTGAGTCATCAGCAGTGTGTGCATATGAATCAGTTCGCAGAGCGCGCCGTCCAGAGCTCGTTAACACACGCGGGTGTGACAGTACTCTATAGATCTGGAATGGTAAGAGATAAAGATTGACACTTGGTGAGGAAAAGTTGCGCCCTGCTGCCCTGAACAAGATATATATATATATATATATATATATATATATATATATATATATATATATATATATATATATATATGAGTGATTCCATGCTTAAGGGTACTGAAATGGGGACATGAACTTATTTTTAAAAATTCACCTAAAACCATTTCTTTTTTTACCATCAGGTCACAAAACATGTAATCTTTAATGAATGATATGTTAAAAGATAACTTTAATTTTCTGAGATGTAATAAAAACATATTTATATGCCAAAGTCAGAACGTAACAGAAGTGTTGTGGACATATATATTCTCAATTTTAACAATGTAGAATTACTTTTTGAAACATAGGAAGGTGATGTTTTAGCAAAGATAATTAATAAACATGTGTAGTAGAATAAACATACACATTCTTTCAATAAGATTAACATGGTATATAGCTAGATTGTAATTAATTTGTAACAGACGCGAGATGGACAATCGTAACAGAAGTAATGTAACAGACATCATTTTGGAACTCATAGGCTTGACTTTGGCATATAAATATGTTTTTATTACATCTCAGAAAATTAAAGTTATCTTTTAACATATCATTCATTAAAGATTACATGTTTTGTGACCTGATGGTAAAAAAAGAAATGGTTTAAGGTGAATAAGTTCATGTCCCCATTTCAGAACCCATAAGCGTGGAATCACTCATATATATATATATATATATATATATATATATATATATATGGGGCGGCACGGTGGTGTAGTGGTTAGCGCTGTCGCTTCACAGCAAGAAGGTTCTGGGTTCGAGCCCCGTGGCCGGTGAGGGCCTTTCTGTGCGGAGTTTGCATGTTCTCCCCGTGTCCGCGTGGGTTTCCTCCGGGTGCTCCGGTTTCCCCCACAGTCCAAAGACATGCAGGTTAGGTTAACTGGTGACTCTAAATTGAGCGTAGGTGTGAATGTGAGTGTGAATGGTTGTCTGTGTCTATGTGTCAGCCCTGTGATGACCTGGCGACTTGTCCAGGGTGTACCCCGCCTTTCGCCCATAGTCAGCGACCCTGTAGAAGGATAAAGCGGCTAGAGATAATGAGATGAGATATATATATATAAAACTGATTGTAAAAATCCTGAAAATTGACAGAGTTATAAGTGATTGAAAAAAACAAACACGTTTTTCATGGATCATTCCAGATCAGTGATCCAGATCAGCACCAATAGTCGTAGCAAAGTAATTCAGACCAGAGGTATTTTTTATGTGAAATTTAGTGATGATTGGTTGAAAACTGAGGGAGAAATAGCATCATTGTAATAATAATAATAATAATAATCGGCAGCACGGTGGTGTAGTGGTTAGCACTGTTGCCTCACAGCAAGAAGGCCTGGGTTCAAGGCCGGCGAGGGCCTTTCTATGTGGAGTTTGCATGTTCTCCCCATGTTTGCATGGGTTTCCTCCAGGTGCTCTGGTTTCCCCCACAGTCCAAAGACATGCAGGTTAGGTTAACTGGTGGCTCTAAACTGACCGTAGGTGTGAATGTGAGTGTGAATGGTTGTTTGTCTCTGTGTGTCAGCCCTGCGATAACCTAGCGACTTGTCCAGGGTTTACCCCGCCTCTCGCCCATAGTCAGCTGGGATAGGCTCCAGCTTGCCTGCGACCCTGTAGAACAGGATAAGCGGCTACAGATAATGGATGGATGGATAATAATAATAATAATAAAGTAGAAAGCTCGTGAGTGAGAGGAACAATTTGCACCAGTGCTGCTAGTGCAAATTAATTACTGTAAAAGCATGAATTACTGTCAGATTATTCTGATGCTAGCTGAAAGTTAATTCCCTTTATTAGTAGCCTTGTTACCATCTGTACAAAAGTGGTGATGCTTACAGTACATTTTTTATTTGCATGTGAAATGCATAAAATTTTACTCAAAAGTCAGTGGATAGACAAGCTGTTCCAGCAAAATACCTATCCAGGTATTTCTGTTTGTGCTCCATTACCACATATACAAAAGAAGCCATCTTTAGATTGACATTTGTGCCCAAATCCAGAATCCAGGGACACGTCTGCCCAGGGGCAATGCCTCCGATGGAATGTAATCCTAGCTTCCTTTTGGTTGCGTTTTTTTTGCTAGAAATGGTTATCTCCGATGTAAATACCGTGTGTCTGTTTGCTTCGCGGTGTTTCAGCTCCTCTGCGCTCTGTTTAGCTTCCTCATTCCATAGTGAAATTACATGCCTGTATGCAGCTTAAGTAGCCACGAGCTCAGCTCGTATCATACAGCTGATTCGCGAAAAAAAAAACAAAAGACTTAAATCATCATGTGAATGGCCCATATGGTAATTTACCCACACTCCCCAGCAGGCTACAGTCCTGACAAAAACGAGACAATTTGCAACAAAAAATGTATGCTTTTCCAACAAAACAATCTATTATCTGAAATACTGATTGCATTCTTCAAGATCTCAACTTGCACATGATGGAAAAAAACGAAAATCACAAATTTAAAAAAAAAATGCTTCTTTTGCGATTATCTCGGATTCGTTTCGGCCGACATGCGTCCCTGGATTTGGTGAGGCGTCACATTTGCTTTCCTTACACAGTAGTATATGTGAGTAAAATGGATGTAGCAAGATGCAGAGGAAGAAGACGGCAATGCAGAAGAGCTAGAATCATTGTTTCTGATGAAATCAGAGCCACAATAATTGACCATGTGGTAAATCATGGTCTGTCCTTGAAGGATACAGGTCTGAGGGTTCAAGCAAACTTACCTAGATCCACAGTGGCATCAGTAGTGAGGATTTTCAGGCAAACCAACAGGTGCTCTACAGTATTCTGACTGAAAGCATCTGGTTGATGTGTGTATACATATCCAGTAGTAGTACTGTGATTTGACATAGTGTTGTTGGCTCACTACTGTAGGACACAGCAATTACCTCTCACAGGGGGAAGGGGAGAATAGTTACGCCTCAACAGGAGGACGCAATAGTTGATGAACTGTATGAAAGACTTTCAGCAGAGAGGCAGAATTTACCAGTATTTGTGATGGTATGGGACAATGTGGCCTTTCATCACTCCCGCCAAGCCACAGAGTGGTTTACAGCCCATCCCAGGATGATGTCATTATTCCTGCCACCATACCAGTGTTGTAGTCGAGTCACTAAACCTCGAGTCTCAGTCCAGTCTCAAGTCCCCAGTGTTCAAGTCTGAGTCAAGTCAAAGTCATGAAAGAAAATTTCGAGTCATGTCCGAGTCGAGTCTACTATTGATCCGAGTCGAGTCCGAGAACAGGCCTCCAACTGTACCATTTGATGGTGGCTGTTGCTGCCTTTATATGAAAGCATCTCTGCTACTCTGTTGGACTGCTTGACTGTCCCATTTTAGTTAATAGGCTACAGATAAAAAGCTTGTTCATCGCTCACCAAGCCCTGCCCACTATCAACAAGGCAAATAACATGAGAGAGGGTTAACACTAGCTAGTTCATCGCTCAGCAAGCAAGCCCTGCTATCAACAGAGCAATGAACATAGCATGTCACTTCCTTCTCTGGGTGGAGTCTCGCCAAATGACGATTGAAGTTCAAGGTTGTTCCCATCATCTCATTGATAGCACGGGCGCAGATAGAGGGTGGGACGGGTGGGATTCGTCCCACCCAGATTTAAATTCACCTCGTTCGTTCCCCCCCACTTATAGGGTGGAAAAAACGTCTATGCTGTCTTTCTTTGCATAAGGCAAACCTCACGGAAAAATCAAAAGACTAATTACCATTTGGTTTATTGAGGTGCACAGCAGTACATACATAGTTGCAACAACTCACATAAAACAAAACAAAGACTGATATTCGGTTGGTTGAGCTGCGCAGACTGCACAGGTTGCGAGCTTGAGCTTGGTTGCTATGGTTGCCCACAACAAGTTTGACAGGCATATCGGGGACAGCTCCTAGTTCAGGACCCCAACATGGCATGATGAAGGGTGCCAAACCGAAAAGGCAGAAAACGATTGCATCGTTTTTTCAAAAAACAACGACTGTAAGTAAACTGTGCCTTACTTTATCATATCACCTTGCAATTTTTTGATAGTCTGTTCAAAGTAATGTCGTAGTGAAAGTAAAATCGTACGGAGTAGAGATGCCTTTCTGGTAGCCTCCTTCTTTCGGTGGTAGCCTGTAGATACAGTGCTCAGAAGGCAGTTTTAATGTTTAATCTGGCGTTCCCTGCCATAATTTCAGCGAGCATATTGTTTCATAAGGAAACTTTGCGAAGAGTTGTTGACTGACTGCCACTCATGCAACACACAGGCATAGTTAGAAAGTCAACACATGTTGACAACACGGGGTGGGGGTGGGGTTGGGGTTGGTTTGCTGGCAGCTTTGTCCCCCCCAGTTCAAAAAACGTATCTGCGCCCCTGCTTGATAGTTATTCTACATATGGAACACATAGCTGTGCATTTTTTCCCACTGCATGAGAAGTCTGTATAAACAAAGCGGACAGTCCTAGGGGCGTTCTCTCCAGGCATTTTAGCGCCATTAATGTTAGTTTGTTCCTGAACATGATGTACGAACAGGTGAATGTGCATTCTCTTGCACGAAATTAGTATAAAAAAATGTATGTAGATATAAATATCTTATGCCAAATTATCATGGCATGTTACAAAAAGTAAAGAAAAAATCCAAGTCCTCGTCTCCAATTTAAGAGTCCGAATGCAGTTAATGTACGAGTCCAAGTCATCAGTGTTCGAGTTCAAGTCAAGTCACAAGTCCTTAAACTTGGGGCATGAGTCAGACTCAAGTACTACAAGCGTGCACCATACTCTCCTTTCATCAGCCCCACTGAAGATTTTTTTTTTGTCTGCATGGAGATGGAAGGTTTATGACCACTGCCCACATGACCAGATGTCCTTTTTAGGTGCAACAGGTGCTGGTTGTTTACATTGACATAACAGTGGAGGACATCCAGGGTTGGATAAGGCATCCATCGATCCATCCATTATCTGTAACCACTTATCTTGTTCAGGGTCGCAGGCAAGCTGGAGCCTATCCCAGCTGACTATGGGCGAGAGGTGGGGTACACCCTGGACAAGTCGCCAGGTCATCGCAGGGCTTGGATAAGGCACTCTAAGAGATTTTTTATGGCAGGAGAAAGCAATCCGTGTGATGTTGATGAAAATTTATGGCAAAATGCAGAGGACAGGATGGATTAGGCCAGGCCAACAATATACCTCTGAGACACTGATGGACAATGTATGTGCACATTACTGTATACACTGAAAGCTTGCTATTTGGCATTTTTCGCATTGAATGTAATGTATTTTCAGTAATCGATTGGAATGTGTTTCTTTTACAGTATATTGCACATACAGCTGAATTTCAGATTTACTGTATTTGGTGTTACAATACTTGCTGTAAGAGGTGTCATACTTTTTTCTTTTATTTTGCAATACAACCCTAGATAAAAATATAGGATACAGCAACAAACAAACAAATAAATGCATTTTGCAGTGCTTCAAGTTGTGTGTTTTTTTCCTTCATTGCACTTTGAGGAACAACGTAGTCTTATAGGAGCGAGCATGTGCTATAGTTATGGCACCATGAGTCACTTTTGGGTTCAGTATGAATTGTTTTCGTGGTTTCAGTGCATTTTGCACCAAAAGTTAATTGATGTGCTCAGGTGTATGTTTGTAAAGCACACTGTGTGAAGAGTTTTGAAAAAATGGACATGGTATTGAGACAAGTGTGAAAATGATTGCAAAAAATATCCATCCATCCATTATCTGTAGCCACTTATCCTGTTCTACAGGGTCGCATGCAAGCTGGAGCCTATCCCAGCTGACTATGGGTGAGAGGCGGGGTATATATGTATATATAACAATAGCCCTGTGATGACCTGGCGACTTGTCCAGGGTGTACCCCGCCTCTCGCCCGTAGTCAGCTGGGATAGGCTCCAGCTTGCCTGCGACCCTGTAGAACAGGATAAAGCGGCTAGAGATAATGAGATGAGATGAGATGAGATATATAACAATTTAATCAACACCTTCTGACCAATCAGATTATTCGACTTTCAGCTTCACTTCCTGCTTTGCTTGCTGTTTATTTCAATCTCCACCTCAAGACCCTTAAGGACCTCTGATCAGATTATTTTATATTTCAGCAGAAGCAAAAATGCAGCTCAAGCATTGTGGAATGCTTGTAAATTATTGAAAATTTACACTTAACTATGATGAATTAACTAACTAACTTATGAAATAAACATCAGTGGCAGCTGGTGGTTGTAAAAGTAAAGGAGGAAGGAAGGTGCGCTTGGTGAAGTTGAGTTTGTTGGTGGTGGTGGTAGTGCTGGTGGTGAGGGTATATGCGAGCATGTAAAGCCCGGATAGATTTAAAGCAGCAGTAAAGAATTCTGGTCTAAAACTAGTGAGCTAACTACCTGAAAACATGCCAAAAAGAACAACAGTACAGTAAGCACTTTTGGGACTATCCATCCATTTTGGCATATCACTACAGTGATGTGGTTGTTCTGACAGCTTCAGCCATCAAAGTATCTAGGGAACATTACAGTAGTGGTTTCCCATTGCCTTCTACTGGATTATTATAGAGGTTTTCTCCTCTCAACCATTCACACTCACACCTATGGACAATTTTGAGCCACCAATTAACCTAACCTGCATGTCTTTGGACTGTGAGAGAAACTGGAGCACCTGGAGGAAACCCACACAGACACGGGGAGAACATGCAAACTCCGCACAGAAAGGCCCCCGTTGGCCACTGGCCTCAAACCCAGAACCTCCTTGCTGTGAGACAACAGTGCTAACCACTACACCACTGTGCTGCCTTTGGGGATATACAACCCCGATTCCAAAAAAGTTGGGACAAAGTACAAACTGTAAATAAAAACGGAATGCAATAATTTACAAATCTCAAAAACTGATATTGTATTCACAATAGAACATAGACAATATATCAAATGTCGAAAGTGAGACATTTTGAAATTTCATGCCAAATATTGGCTCATTTGAAATTTCATGACAGCAACACATCTCAAAAAAGTTGGGACAGGGGCAATAAGAGGCTGGAAAAGTTAAAGGTACAAAAAAGGAACAGCTGGAGGACCAAATTGCAACTCATTAGGTCAATTGGCAATAGGTCATTAACATGACTGGGTATAAAAAGAGCATCTTGGAGTGGCAGCAGCTCTTAGAAGTAAAGATGGGAAGAGGATCACCAATCCCCCTAATTCTGCGCCGACAAATAGTGGAGCAATATCAGAAAGGAGTTCGACAGTGTAAAATTGCAAAGAGTTTGAACATATCATCATCTACAGTGCATAATATCATCAAAAGATTCAGAGAATCTGGAAGAATCTCTGTGCGTAAGGGTCAAGGCCGGAAAACCATACTGGGTGCCCGTGATCTTCGGGCCCTTAGATGGCACTGCATCACATACAGGCATGCTTCTGTATTGGAAATCACAAAATGGGCTCAGGAATATTTCCAGAGAACATTATCTGTGAACACAATTCACTGTGCCATCCACCGTTGCCAGCTAAAGCTCTATATTTCAAAGAAGAAGCCGTATCTAAACATGATCCAGAAGTGCAGACGTCTTCTCTGGGCCAAGGCTCATTTAAAATGGACTGTGGCAAAGTGGAAAACTGTTCTGTGTTCAGACGAATCAAAATTTGAAGTTCTTTATGGAAATCAGGGACGCCGTGTCATTCGCACTAAAGAGAAGGACGACCCAAGTTGTTATCAGCGCTCAGTTCAGAAGCCTGCATCTCTGATGGTATGGGGTTGCATTAGTGCGTGTGGCATGGGCAGCTTACACATCTGGAAAGACACCATCAATGCTGAAAAGTATATCCAGGTTGTAGAGCAACATATGCTCCCATCCAGACGACGTCTCTTTCAGGGAAGACCTTGCATTTTCCAACATGACAATGCCAAACCACATACTGCATCAATTACAGCATCATGGCTGCGTAGAAGAAGGGTCCGGGTACTGAACTGGCCAGCCTGCAATCCAGATCTTTCACTCATAGGAAACATTTGGTGCATCATAAAACAGAAGATACGACAAAAAGACCTAAGACAGTTGAGCAACTAGAATCCTACATTAGACAAGAATGGGTTAACATTCCTATCCCTAAATTTGAGCAACTTGTCTCCTCAGTCCCCAGACGTTTACAGACTGTTGTAAAGAGAAAAGGGGATGTCTCACAGTGGTAAACATGGCCTTGTCCCAACTTTTTTGAGATGTGTCATTGTCATGAAATTTAAAATCACCTAATTTTTCTCTTTAAATGATACATTTTCTCAGTTTAAACATTTGATATGTCATCTATGTTCTATTCTGAATAAAATATGGAATTTTGAAACTTCCACATCATTGCATTCCGTTTTTATTTACAATTTGTACTTTGTCCCAACTTTTTTGGAATTGGGGTTGTAATTGTGGATTAGTTCGGATGAAGATGACACCAAAACTAGTTGCCAATAAAAATATACTTGAGATGTTGCATGTTCTTATTCTTGTGTGGGTTTTTTCTGGGTGCTTTGGTTTCCTCCTACAGTCCAAAGACACACAGGCTACTCTAAATTGCCCATAGGTGTGAAATGTTGTTTTAGTCCTGCAATAGACTGGTGACCTGCCCACAGTTTACCCTGCTTCTTGCCCAAAATCAGCTGGGATTGGCTCCAACTTCCCCTGTGTCCTTGACAGAAAAGTAGTATACTGAAGATAATGAATGGCTAAAACCTGATTGTACTGCAAGAAGGTTCTGAGTTTGAACCTCATGGGGCCTTTCTGTATGGAGTTTGCATGTTCTCCTCATGCTTGCATGGGTTTCCTTTGGGTGCTCCAATTTCCTCCTACAGTCCAAAGACATGCAAGTCAACTGGCTAATCTAAATTGCCCATATGTGTGAATGGTTGTGTTAGCCCTGTGATAGACTGGCAACCTGCCCAAGGTTTACCCTGCTTCTTGCCCGAAGTCATCTGGGATTGGCTCCAGCTTGCCCTGTGACCTTGACAGATAACATATAGATAACAGATGGATAAAACCTGATTGTTATACTGATTGAAACTGATAATCTATGGTCTTTGAGTGAACAGGGTGTGGCATGTTTAACCAAATTTCTGAGAGTACATGGGCATTCATTTGAAAAAGAAGTTGACTCTCCTGGCTGTCTGGGTAGCAAAGATACTGTATCTATGACCTGGTCAAATCAATGAGGATTTCATTGAAGCAACCTGAGAATCCTCTTTTCAATTGAATTGATGGCTAAATTTTCAGCCTGTCCTGTCCTGTGGTGTTTCTGGAATGCCATTGCAGGCATGAAAAACTTCTTTAACTCCCTGCAGAAGTGACACAGATAGTAACAATCTGACACATTAGTGTGAATAGCTCAGGCCTGACTTCATCAAGACCACTGGATTTCATGAAGAAAATAGCAACACATATTTTTCAGGATCTCTGAATCACAAAAAAAAAAAAAAGAAGTCCCACATGCAGTCCCACCTCATCAAAGAGAAGGCCACATGTCTCTGACAAGTTGGCCGGTGTCTGATCTGGGAATTCTGTCTTGTAAGACTCCAATTTTACAAAATCTAAAAGCTCCACTAAATACAAGTGGTTAGGATGTTGGAAGCACTGAGTGACTTGGGGCTGTGATGCTGTCATGAATGAAAACAGTAGTTTCCAAAGAGTTTGAAGTTCTAACGTTGATCCTTCAGATTTTGCCTTCTTTTTCTCCTGTGAGCTAATTCTGGATCCTCCGTCAGTGTGACAGCCTCAGTGACGTATGTCTTGTCAAAGGCCCTCCTTAACTAAAGCTCTTCAAGCACTTGCATGAGATTTTCTGTGCACCTTTGGCAAAAGGAAACATCCACTGTTTTGGGTTGCAAGATATCAAATACAACATCAGTGTGTGAAAACAGTTCCTTGGAATTAAAAAGTGAAAACATGAAATCAAAGTCCTCTAATTTTGCTCTCAATCCATGAGCCAAATGACTCATGGGACTCAAGAGGACTCATTATCTGCAGACAGATGTTCAACAATGTGAGTGAATGCCCCTATCAATTTGTCAGAAATGGAGGCAACTCATCTCATCTCATTATCTCTAGCCGCTTTATCCTTCTACAGGGTCGCAGGCAAGCTGGAGCCTATCCCAGCTGACTACGGGCGAAAGGCGGGGTACACCCTGGACAAGTCGCCAGGTCATCACAGGGCTGACACATAGACACAGACAACCATTCACACTCACATTCACACCTACGGTCAATTTAGAGTCACCAGTTAACCTAACCTGCATGTCTTTGGACTGTGGGGGAAACCAGAGCACCCGGAGGAAACCCACGCGGACACGGGGACAACATGCAAACTCCGCACAGAAAGGCCCTCGCCGGCCCCGGGGCTCGAACCCAGGACCTTCTTGCTGTGAGGCGACAGCGCTAACCACTACACCACCGTGCCGCCATGGAGGCAACTGTATTCAGAAATTTCAACGCATTGAAGCATTCCCAGGCATTTTTGCACAAACAAATTCCTCAAGCATTGCCACTCTCTTGCTGGATTAAAAAAAAAAAAAAAGGCATGAAACAACCCAGAGCAGTGAAAAAGACTTGCCTAGGCGATGAACTTGATGCCCTGACTCAGGACCCAATTTAGGTGATGGGCATAGCAGTGAACAAATGTTGTACTCTGAGCCACTTATTTTTTCTTATTTTAGCCTGCAAGCCAGTAAGATCTGAGGTCAACACTGCAACATAAGTTTGTGCAATGAGTTTTTCTGCGAAATTGTACCCTGATATCTCGGCCTGCACAAAATCAAACAACGACTGTGCATCTCGCCCACTCAAGACAAAAAAAAAAAAAACAGAAAACTTTCCTGAATCGTGCCCTGTTGATCTACATATCTGATGATGACTGAAATCCATGAACGAAAACTTATATCTCTGGTTTCATCAGTCCACCAAGAAAAGAAGGGAGCTGGATCTAATTCCTGATTGATTTTGCTTTTATTTGAGTTGACTACTGCTGAAATCAAATCACTTTGGATAATTTTAAACATGACAGTAAACACAGATGAAGACTGAAAATGCTCTGGAAGTAAATCGTCATATTGTGCAATCACCTCTGCTTGCTTTCTATCATTTCCCTTGTTTGAATTGGACCCCTCGATATGCCTCCTGGTCCTGTAATATAGTGGCAACCTGTCCAGGGTGTACGCCCGAAGTTAGTTTTCTTGGTACTCGGAGACACCGATAATGAAATGAGTAACCAACTTAGTATTAATCAACAAGGGATGTTATGGATAATTTTATTTACCTAGCAATGTTTACGATGTTATGTTTTGGCATTTAAACAGTGCATTTAATCAAGCATGACAACAACTGACTTGAGTGCACAGAACAGTATCCGCTAGCATAATCATTAAAAATTAGCACGATGTGCCATGAATTGATGGTCAGTACTCAGTGCTCGCTGAAGTGAACTGCTTTCATACACTACAATTTGTCATGAGTTCCTCTGTGGACTCAATTCATGGGACCTTTCGCTCACGTTTTTCGTGATCACACTCAGTGATACTGTTTTGTGTGCTCAGGTTGGCCATGTTCACACTCTTTAAACATATTGTTTAAACCCCGTGAAGATCTCATTTCATCTCATTATCTCTAGCCGCTTTATCCTAATACAGGGTCGCAGGCAAGCTGGAGCCTATCCCAGCTGACTACGGGCGAAAGGCGGGGTACACCCTGGACAAGTCGCCAGGTCATCACAGGGCTGACACATAGACACAGACAACCATTCACACTCACATTCACACCTACGCTCAATTTAGAGTCACCAGTTAACCTAACCTGCATGTCTTTGGACTGTGGGGGAAACCTAAGCACCCGGAGGAAACCCACGCGGACACGGGGAGAACATGCAAACTCCGCACAGAAAGGCCCTCGCCGGCCCCGGGGCTTGAACCCAGGACCTTCTTGCTGTGAGGCGACAGCGCTAACCACTACACCACCGTGCCGCCCCCTGTGAAGATGTTTTTATAATTTGTATTGTAGGAAGATGATGTCCATCCTCAGATAGCTTTGACTGAGTTAACCCTTTCAACATGGATGCTATGATATTATCTTTTTTTTCTGCTTTGCATGATATTATCAAAGAATTTTGATTCTGTCTGAACATAACTTAAAAGTCCCTTCCACACCAGGATCTGGTCTTCCCAGGCAGTCTCCTGTCCCAGTACTAACCAGCTCTTTAAGGCATATGTGTGCGGCGCCGATCTTCTCTTCCATAACCCTCGGCCTCTTGTCTATACAGCTACAGTGGTGCTTGAAAGTTTGTGAACCCTTGAGAATTTTCTATATTCTAAGTACTGTATATATGGCCAAGTCAAAGTCCTGACCTTAATCCAATGGAAATGTTGTGGAAGGACCTGAAGCGAGCAGTTCATGTGAGGAAACCCACCAACATCCCAGAGTTGAAGCTGTTCTGTACGGAGGAACGGGCTAAAATTCCTCCAAGCCGGTGTCCAGGACTGATCAACAGTTACCGCAAACGTTTAGTTGCAGTTATTGCTGCACAAGGGGGGTCACACCAGATACTGAAAGCAAAGGTTCATATACTTTTGCCACTCACAGATATGTAATACTGGATCATTTCCCTCAATAAATAAACGACCAAGTATAATATTTTTGTCTCATTTGTTTAACTGGGTTCTCTTTGTCTACTTTTAGGACTTTTTTTTAATTTTATGTAGAAATGAATAAAGATTGAGAACAACAAATTAGTGATTTACTTCTTACATTTTCCTATAAACAAAATAAAGATGAAAATAATTGATGTGAAGATCTATACTATGAATAAACAAATCCATAAATGAATTATGGTCATGAATAAAGTATTCTGACTCAACATGCTTGTAATGAAAACCAAGTCGATTTTAATTTGCTCTTTATTTATTATAAACACAGAATTTCTGTAATGATCTTTATATTAACACATGAACATAACAGCACCATTTATATCAGTTTAGAGGAAGATGTATCGGATGCGATCAGGCGTTAGATTAAATGGGACCCTTGTTTCCACATGACAGCTCATCGTAATCGAACGATTTATTTATGTTAAAAATACGACACGATTCCTTCCATCGCACTCATCAGGTTTATGAATGTTACAAAAAAACACTGGACAATAAAAGAGGAGCTTGGTGAATCATGTGAGGGGGAAAAAGTCAGATTTTGTTTCAGGCACACATATACACACACACAGAGGCACACACTCCAGTCAATTAGTGCAAAGTGAGGACCAGGGTCGAGGGGTTGCGGTATCACACAGCTTGAGATCGCTTTTCTTCATCCTCAGTGATATTTGAGACAAATCCAGTACTAAGTGCTTCTGCGCAGTGAGGACTCTGCTGATCTGAGCTCAGCTTCCCAAACATGTTTGAAGGCCTGTGTGAGTGTGTGTGAGTGACATCATGTGAACAATATGGGATCGCACATCAACATGAATGAATCGTGAACGGACAGCATGTGAAAGAAGTAAACCACATGAAAAAACAAATCTAGAAATAAAAACCACTAGTAAACGTGACATCTAAAAACAACGTGAATCACGGGATTATTCACATCTGAAGTTCATATGGGTTTCTGTTATGACCACTGTGGCTTTGGAGAATGTTTATACTTTGCTATGAAGAAAGTGTGGCATGAGTTGAACACACACACATTAGGCATATGCATGGAGCACAAACCTACCCAGATATCTGTTCTTGAGAATGCTTTCTTGAGAGTACAGTGGTGCTTGAAAGTTTGTGAACCCTTTAGAATTTTCTATATTTCTGCATAAATATGACCTAAAACATCATCAGATTTTCACACAAGTCCTAAAAGTAGATAAAGAGAACCCAGTTAAACAAATGAGACAAAAATATTATTCTTGCTCATTTATTTATTGAGGAAAATGATCCAATATTACCGGTACATATCTGTGAGTGGCGAAAGTATATGAACCTTTGCTTTCAGTATCTGGTGTGACCCCCTTGTGCAGCAATAACTGCAACTAAACGTTTGCGGTAACTGTTGATCAGTCCTGCACACCGGCTTGGAGGAATTTTAGCCCGTTCCTCCGTACAGAACAGCTTCAACTCTGGGATGTTGGTGGGTTTCCTCACATGAACTGCTCGCTTCAGGTCCTTCCACAACATTTCCATTGGATTAAGGTCAGGACTTTGAGTTGGCCATTCCAAAACATTAACTTTATTCTTCTTTAACCATTCTTTGGTAGAACGACTTGTGTGCTTAGGGTCGTTGTCTTGCTGCATGACCCACCTTCTCTTGAGATTCAGTTCATGGACAGATGTCCTGACATTTTGACCCACAAAACATTTTTCCAATAGCCTTCTGGCTTGTCCACGTGATCTTTAGCAAACTGCAGATGAGCAGCAATGTTCTTTTTGGAGAGCAGTGGCTTTCTCCTTGCAACCCTGCCATGCACACCATTGTTGTTCAGTGTTCTCCTGATGGTGGACTCATGAACATTAACATTAGCCAATGTGAGAGAGGCCTTCAGTTGCTTAAAAGTTACCCTGGGGTTCTTTGTGACCTCGTTGACTATTACACGCCTTGCTCTTGGAGTGATCTTTGTTGGTCAACCACTCCTGGGGAGGGTAACAATGGTCTTGAATTTCCTCCATTTGTACACAATCTGTCTGACTGTGGATTGGTGGAGTCCAAACTCTTTAGAGATGGTTTTGTAACCTTTTCCAGCCTGATGAGCATCAACAACGCTTTTTCTGAGGTCCTCAGAAATCTCCTTTGTTCATGCCATGATACACTTCCACAAACGTGTTGTGCAGCTCAGACTTTGATAGATCCCTGTTCTTTAAATAAAACAGGGTGCCCACTCACACCTGATTGTCATCCCATTGATTGAAAACACCTGACTCTAATTTCACCTTCAAATTAACTGCTAATCCTAGAGGTTCACATACTTTTGCCACTCACAGATATGTAACATTGGATCATTTTCCTCAATAAATAAATGACCAAGTATAATATTTTTGTCTCATTTGTTTAACTGGGTTCTCTTTATCTACTTTTAGGACTTGTGTGAAAATCTGATGATGTTTTAGGTCATATTTATGCAGAAATATAGACGATTCTAAAGGGTTCACAAACATTCAAGCACCACTGTATGTCAGATTTCTTGAAAAGAGCAATACACACACACACACACACACAGCTGTCTTACTAAGTATAGAACTGGGAATTCCAACCCAGACGAGGACAAGAAGATCGGAATGCTCTGTCGAGCAAACAGACTGAAAAGATTAACCTTGTTTACCCCTCTCTGTTTCACTCATTCCCTTTTTCTGTCTCTTACCCACTCAGTGTACTGCCTTGCTTCACTTTCCTGTCTTTCAGTACAAATGATGATGAGGAATGGAGAGCCAAATATTTTACATTATTTATCCCAAAATGTCAGATTTCAAACAGTATCAAAGTGAGAATATGTTTAAAAAAACAACTCAAGATAAATCATGTCAGACATTTTTTTTCCACTTTTAATGTGTAACAGGAACTGGCAAAATTCAAGTTTAAAAAGAATAAAATTTTTGTTTCAGTACAAAAAGATATAACTTGCAATGACCTGGTTGTCTGGGCTATGGGGTGGCTAGGTGGAAAGCAAACCATACAATCACTCAAACCATGTGTTGTAATCAGATGAGACTAAGGTTGAACACACACACTCATCATCATCCAAAAGAACACCATGCCCAGCATGGTGGTGAAGCATGGTGGTGGCAGCATCGTGCTTCAGTCCTGCTTTTTTCAGCCAGAACTGGGGATCCCTTTAAACAAGGTGGAGTGAATCATGACTAGCTCCAAAGATCAGTTTTTTTAATGACCTAAAGCTGTGCACAGGAAATGTTCTCACAATCTGACAGATGGGCTTGTTGGTTAGACAAGTGGCCTGTTGGTTAGACAAGCAGCCTTGGGCCCAAAAGACTGCAGGTTTGATTCCTGGGCTGGCAGGACAAATGTGAGGGGTGGTAAGTGAATGAACAGCACTTTTCCCTCTCTCTGTATCATGGCTGAGGTGCCCTTGAGCAAGGCACTGAACCTCCAACTGCTCCCTGGGTGCTGTAGCATAGCTGTCCACTGCTCTGGGTATGTGTGTGTGCTCATTGCTCACAATCCTTTTCTAGGACATTTTTGCAAGGAAGTCTGGGAAAGTATTGCCAAGCAGAAAGCAGAGAAACTGTTACACACACACACAAAGACTGAGTGCTGTAATAAAAACAAACGGTGCAAGAACAAAGTATGAGATTCGGGGTGGGTATGTATACTTTCTTTTTTTTTTTCTCTCTCCCTAAAATGTTTCTGATTGTTTTTCACTTTATTGAGTGCAAGTTCATATCATCGGCGGAAAAGGATCTGACATCAGTTATTATTATTTTTATCCTTTTTTTCACATCACAAAATACATTTCTATATGAGACTTTTCAGGGGTGTGTAAACTTTTTTCTGTCTACTGGAAATATAAGGCCGAATCCCATTTCACCCCTTGGACCAACCCCTTGGCCCTTCCCCTCCATTTTGCGCGTTCACGTGAAGGGGTAGGGGTATCCCAATCCCAGTTAACGCGGAGGGGTAGGGGAAGGGGTAGGGCTTATGTACCCCTCCAAACGGAGATTTTCCTGGAGCTGACTCCGAACGAAGGGGTTTGAGTGATTTCCCACAATGCCATGCGGATTTCAGCGAGATTTCATGCGGATTTCAGAAAGATGGCGGTTCCCGCGGCGAAAGATTGTCATAAATGTATTTTCTCCATTATTTACGTGTTTTAAGTTGTTATCCAGAGGAAACACGCCGCTTGATTCGCTTTCGAGCTGAGAATGAGCAGCGATTTCTGAAATCCAAGCTGCTGCTAAAAAGCTTTGGGAGTGAGTATTGTTTTCGGTTGCTTGACTGCGTACGTTTTGTTCTGTTATTCTCGCTTTTATTGTTTACATGAGTGTTCTGACACCTCATTCTGTCGGATGTGGTGCACGAAGCGCCAAAGATATCCCATTCAGTGGTGTTAGTTAACAAATCACACCCTGCCAGCAGAGATTTCTGGCTCTGACTGTAGTGGCTGGTCGCAGCCAATGACGCATTTGGTCGCGTTTTGCTAACGTAAACGCTGACGGAGGTACGCGATGACGTATGCGATCGTTGAAGGGCTATCCCAATACGTAGGGGTTGAATTTCAAGCCCTATCCCTTGTAGCTCAGTTTCAAGGGGAAGGGCCAAGGGGAAGGGGAAGGGGGAGGGGGAGGGGTAGAAATTAGAATTGGGATTGGGCCTAAGTGCAAGTTTTGAACTTGAATGTTGCTACAGTCACCGGCGCGGGAACCGGGGGTGCGGGGGGTGCGGCAGCACCCCCTGGTGGTCGACCCTCAAAACTGACATGAACATAAAACAAAACTTACGTGAAAATATATTTGTTTATTTATTTGTTTTCATTTGGCTCTGCTGATTTTATATGTCATGTTTTAGATGTAGGATGATGAGGGCTACATTTTAGTTATTTAAAAAAGGATTTAATTAAAACTTATAACTTAATATGTAGACTAGTGGACCATCAGAATTTTTTTTGTTGTGACGTTGACGTTCAGCTTTTCAGCGCGCGAAATTACAACAGGAAGCGAGTACGAGTCGACCGTCTGTAGAGAAGAGTAAGAGTTAGTTAGTTAGTTAGTTGATACTTAATAGTTACTATGTCTCAGAAGAGAATTACATCCTTTTTTCAATCCCCCCCCTCCCAAACACCTGAGGATTGATACTAGCCCTCACGATCAGGCCTATAAGTAGTAGGCAGTTTAACGAAATATTGCAATTGCAAGCTTAAAAGGATTTCGGACGCCTGATTGGTTAAAATGCAGGAAATTGCATCTAAGAAATACAAAATTTTCTGGGGGAGGACCCCCAGACCCCCCTTCAAAAAAATGTCCCAGGTCACGTCACAGCACCCCCTGCCGACAATGTCTTCCCGCGCCGCTGGCTACAGTAACTCATAGCAAGGAATACAGCCCATAGTTTCTCCAGTGTGAGTTTAAGCCAAGTTAATTCGACATTTATTTGTTTGTTTATGATCCATTATTCAAACAGACTCTAGGAATTTAAAGGGTTAACAATGGTATTGGGCCAATTACTATACACTACAGTTGTGCCTAAAAGGTGCCCAGGACACTGGTGAGTGAAACAGATCTCAAACAAACCCATCACACACGATTTGGGACACAGCCGGGAAACCAGAAACATGAAAGGACGTGGTGGTTGCAAGTTTTTCCAGAACAGAACTTTTTTTTCCTTTTTAAAAGCATTACACTTTTGCATGTGTCTCAGTTTTTACTCCAGCACCCTTTTCCGAGTAACCCTCAAAAGGGATGTGAAATGAAACGCAGCCGAACTGCGAGCACTCAGGTTTCTGGAAAATCATGGATGCGAAGGTGTAGCAGGGGAAAGAATCTATCAGTGTGCCACATTTAATGGCACTTCAGCTTGTCTGAGCTTTCAGTGGGTCATCTAATAGCTGGCAACACACACACACAGACACACACACACACACACACACACAGACACACACACACACACACTCTAACTTCTTGTTAGAATTCTCAGCAGAACAGTGCCAGTGTCTGCACTGATTTAAAACCTGATTTTTTATGAGGCACTGCTCTCTCTCTCTCTCTCTCTCTCTCTCTCTCTCTCTCTCTCTCTCTCACACGCACACAGCAGGAAGCCTCTGATGATAGGGTATCTCAGCTGATGGATGGTTTGGAGAACCTCAGCAGAACGATGGCTCTTATGGAAGACAGGTGCACTCGATGAATGATGCGTTTCATGCACATGCCATCCAAACACACCGCATGCAAACAAACACATGCTGCACATCATTCCGGTGCCACACACACACACTGACATTGTGAATCACTCCAGTGAGGAGAAATGATGTTATCAAACTCCGAACTGGAAGCGTGTGTTACACTGACGGCTGATGGAGCGCCTGACAGACGGATGAAAAACGAGTGAAGCCAACGTATCGTCTACTTCAACATCCTTCACGTCAGTCCATTTTCCATCTGTCCATCACGCTTACAACCTCACCTGCACAGCTTTCTCAAACTTCTTCTCAGGGCTGTGCAATATACCATATGTCTTCCATATTTTTAAAACATGCTCTATTCCCCTTATACTACAGCAACTTGCCAACACTAAGCATGTGATGATATATTGAGCGATGACAAATTATGAAACAAATTTATGATGATTTGAATCAGTGAAAAAAAAAGAATCATTGTTATGATTAGGCTGTGTAATCTCTTAATTTTTCTGAGATGTAATTGCGTTGTTTGGACAGCAGATGGTGCAGTAATGTATGGCAGCAAGATTGCACATGACTTCATCATAGGCGGAAGTAACACTGCATGAATGTCATGAAAACACAAATAAACAGATCTAAAATGGGAAAGAGCTGTTGTGTGATTTTACAAACAAATTTAACAAGAAATCAGAGCTCGAGCTCTCTCTCTTTATATAGCCTGCTGAAAGATCAAGAAGAAAAGCAAATGGAGGTAGAACAAATGTTCATAAAAGTTTATTAAGAAAAAGCTGATTCGTTATTAAGTTTTCATTTTTAATAAAATGAGTATTTACAGTGTGGGCGGCACGGTGGTGTAGTGGTTAGCACTGTCACCTCACAGCAAGAAGGTCCTGGGTTTGAGCCCCGGGGCCGGCGAGGGCCTTTCTGTGCGGAGTTTGCATGTTCTCCCCGTGTCCGCGTGGGTTTCCTCCGGGTGCTCCGGTTTCCCCCACAGTCCAAAGACATGCAGGTTAGGTTAACTGGTGACTCTAAATTGACCGTAGGTGTGAGTGTGAATGGTTGTCTGTGTCTATGTGTCAGCCCTGTGATGACCTGGCGACTTGTCCAGGGTGTACCCCGCCTTTCGCTCGTAGTCAGCTGGGATAGGCTCCAGCTTGCCTGCGACCCTGTAGAACAGGATAAAGCGGCTACAGATAATGAGATGAGAGATGAGATTTACAGTGTCTTGCAAATCTTATTTATTGTTTGTGTCACAATAAAACAACAATTTGCACCTTTAAAGTGGTAGGCATGTTGTGTAAATCAAATGGTGCTAACCCTCCAACAATCCATTTTAATTCCAGCTTGTAATGCGACAAAACAGGACAAACCACAAGCGGGAGGAATCCTTTTGTAAGACACTGTATATTTTACTTCAACCTTTACAAATGTGGGTAAATAACTATGGTTGGTTATTAAGAAAATGAAATAAAAGTTGTTGTTTTTTTTTAAAAAAAGGAATATTTAAGTTGACAAATAATAGACAAATAAATGTTGCGTTTTTGTGGGAATACAATTTTCTTCATTTTTTTTTTCAAAAATATCATGAATTGAATCGTGAATTGGGTGAATCGTTACATACCTAGCCAATGATTTTTTTTTAAATTAATTAACTCAATAATAACAAAGCTAACATAGATTACTGAGAAGCCATTACAAAGAACTGCCACTGGAGACTCCTTCCATAAATATGTACCTTGTTATGTTAGAAATGCAAACTTATCAGATTGAGCACATTAACAGAAACCTGTGATTTGCAGCTGCATTACTGTCAGGTTGTCATAACCGGGGGTGGCAGTGGGGATAAGCTCCCATTGCCTATAAAGTGCTCCCATATGGTGTGCGTCTCAAATAGCCTCTGACAACCAAGTCCAACTCCTAGCCTGCCCATGTGGCTTGGCCTTTTAGTCCAGCAGACCTGCTTGTACTGATAGGAGAAGGGGCGAAGGCGGATCTCTGGCGCCTTAAAACCAGTTGCTTTGGGTAGGTAGAGCTCGTCAGCCTGGGAAGGCAGTCTATCTAGGAGAAGGAAACTCTAATCACAAACCTCCACTGCCTTGTGGCCATATCCAGCCATGGAAAAGGCTTCAGGAGTAAACCTTGAGGAAAAATCTGGAGTGGAGCCCCTAAGGTGGTAGGATCGTCAATCTTGACTTCCTTCCAGCAGCTCCTGCCACCAACCTGGTGCCAAAGGTACTGCTTTGCTTTCCTTTGGACCACACCGGCAAGGCACAGAGAGGGATTCTGGTGTCTGGGCAGCCCTGAGTCTCCATACAACCTGCCAAGTTCTGCGCCCCGGAGAGGTCACTTCAGTGTTGCTGTAAGCAGCAAAAACAACAATAGATCTGACTAAGGCATTTGACCACATAAGCAGAAAGGGTCTCTTCAAGCTCCTCAAGAAGACAGGATGCCCACAAAACCTGCTGAATGTGATATCGTCATTCCACGAGGAGATGAAGGGTACAGTGCAGTTCAACAGGTCATCATCCACTCCCTTCCCCATCAGCAGTGGAGTGAAGCAAGGCTGTGCCCTTGCTCCCACTCTCTTGAGCACCTTCTTTTCACTGCTGCTATCATACACCTTCAGCTCATCAGAAGATGGGGTGTTTCTCCACACATGATCAGATAGCAAGCTGTTCAAACTTTCCCACTTGCAAACCAAGACAAAGGTCTGCCAGCTTATACTCAGAGAGATGCTCTTCACTGACAATACTGCCCTGGCTTCCCACACACAGGAATGACTTCACAGGCTCATCAATTGCCTGGCTCATGCCTGCAAAGAATTTGACCTCACCATCAGTCTAAAGAAGAAAGAAGAAACCTTTATTTGTCACATGCACACTTCAAGCACAGTGAAATTCATCCTCTGCATTTAACCCATCTGAAGCAGTGAACACACACGCACACACACCCAGAGCAGCCATACCAGAGCGCCCGGGGAGCAGTCGGAGTCAGGTACCTTGCTCAAGGGCACCTCAGCCCAAGGCCGCCCCACGTCAACCTAACTGCATGTCTTTGGATTGTGGGGGAAAGCGGAGCACCCGGAGGAAACCCACGCAGACACAGGGAGAACGTGCAAACTCCACACAGAAAGGCCCTCGCCGGATAAATGTGATGGGACAGGATGTCAGTGACACACCCAACATCTGCATTGGGGATTACACTCTGGAAGTGGTCAAGGACTTCACGTACCTTGGCTCCACAATCTCCAACAGTCTAACCTTTGATGGCGAGATCAACAAGTGCATCGGCAAAGCAGCATCTGCCATGTCACGACTGTCCAAAAGAGGGTGGGAGAATGACAACTTGACAACAAAAACAAAGACTGCAGTGTACAATGCCTGCATATTGGGCACTCTGCACTACGGCAGCGAAACATGTACAGCTTATGCACGACAGGAGCAACGCCTCAACACCTTCCACCTGCGTTGCATGCACCGCATCTTGGGCATATCGTGGCATGACAGAGTTCCCAATAAGGATGTCCTCAAGTGGGCAAACACTCTCAGTATGTTTGTGGCCCTGTCCCAGGGATGCCTGCGATGGCTCGGTCATGTTCGTCATATGGAGGATGGACGCCTCCCAAAGGACGTTCTGTATGGCGAACTCACCTCAGGCTCCAGACAAGCTGGCTGCACAATACTGCATTACAAAGACGTATGTAAGAGGGACACGAAGTCTGCCAACATCAACCCAGACTCGTGGGAAGCAGCTGCAACTGACCGCAGCAACTGGCCACATGTCATCAAGACAGGTGTCAAGAGAGCTGAGGTGAAAAGGGAACAGCAGTGGCTTGGCAGAAGGGAATGACAACGAGAGAGAGCAGCTCCTGCATCCTCACTACCATCAGGGTTTATACACAGCAACTGCAACAGAGACTGCCACTCCAGAATTGGACTTTACAGTCACAGCTGACGCTGCTCTACAACAAACCGACAATTCAGGTGCAGTCTATTGTCTTTCGAGACAGAAGGAAACAATGATGACTGTCAGATCTGCTGTTCTCAAGAAATTCATCAACAACCTTCTGGCCAATCAGAAAGCAACATAATCAGATCGAACTTGTTTCTCAGATATCCACAACAATAATGTAACTACAAATGGATAAAAAGTACAATGTGTCTCATCTCATTATCTCTAGCCGCTTTATCCTTCTACAGGGTCGCAGGCAAGCTGGAGCCTATCCCAGCTGACTACGGGCGAAAGGCGGGGTACACCCTGGACAAGTCGCCAGGTCATCACAGGGCTGACACATAGACAACCATTCACACTCACATTCACACCTACGGTCAATTTAGAGTCACCAGTTAACCTAACCTGCATGTCTTTGGACTGTGGGGGAAACCGGAGCACCCGGAGGAAACCCACGTGGACACAGGGAGAACATGCAAACTCCACACAGAAAGGCCCTTGCCGGCCACGGGGCTCGAACCCAGGACCTTCTTGCTGTGAGGCGACAGTGCTAACCACTACACCACCGTGCCGCCCAGTACAATGTGTTTTTTTTTTTATTTACAACCCCAATTCCAAAAAAGTTGGGACGCTGTGTAAACTGTAGATAAAGTCAGAATGCGATAATTTGCAAAACATGGAAACCCTATTTTTCATTGAACATAGTACAAAGACAACATTTCACATGTTGAAACTGAGAAATTTCATTGTTTTTTGATATGCTCATTTTGAATTTGATGTCAGCAACATGTTTCAGAAAAGCTGGGACAGGGGCAACAGATGACTGAAAAAGTTGTGTAATGCTAAAAAAAACCCCCTAATTTGGTTAATTGGCAACAGGTCAGTAACATGATTGGGTATAAATAGAGCATCCCAGAGAGGTGGAGTCTCTCAGAAGCAAAGACGGGGAAGGGTTCACCACTCTGTGAAGGACTGCATGGGCAAACAGTGCAACAATTTAAGAATAACGTTCCTCAGTTTTCTCAGTTTCAACATTTGATATGTTGTTCTTGTACTATTTTCAATGAAATGTAGGGTTTCCATGATTTACAAATCTTCACATTCTGTTTTTATGTACAGTTTACACAGTGTCCCAACTTTTTTGGAATTGGGGTTGCAATAAAAAAAAAATCAAACTGTTGGCAAATCGATGTGGAATAAAAGGAATATAACACTTCAGTATTACGATGTTACAGGAGACTAATCATTTATAGGGTTAATTGCTTCAAGACTGACCAATCCGAATGGTTTCATGTGAAATAGTTGATTTCTGTCAACATCCAGTTCAAAAAAACCTGCAACTTTCTTCCTTTTTACGTGGCGCTTCAGTGAGATTGGCATTTACGTGACCCTGATGAGCTGAATATCATGACACATTTTGGAAACATATTTACATATCACCACATCACCCACCCTTTATGTCTTTTCACCTCTCTCTGTTTCTCATGAAATGAAATCAGCAGTGTTGTTTGGCTTTTCATGTGCCGAGGCTGTGTTGTGTCACACGTCTCAGCGTGCAGTTCACTTTGGGATTAACACTTAGGTCACCTTGTGACATGAGCACATCAACTCCATCGCAGTCTTCAGCAGCAGTGTGTCATCATCATCATCATCATCCCACATGGCAACCAAATCCCTCACCATGTATCCTGTCCTCTATTTAGCATTCATTCACACGTGCATAAATGTACTGCATTAGTTTTTGTCATTATGTTTCATTTTGCAGGCAGGCAAGCTGGAGCCTATCCCAGCTAACTATGGGCGAGAGGCGGGGTACACCCTGGACAAGATCATCACAGGGCTGACACATAGACACAGACAACCATTCACACTCACATTCACACCTACGCTCAATATATGGCCCTTTTCCACTACCCTTTTTCAGCTCACTTCAGCTCGCTTCAGCTCACTTCAGCCCGACACGGCTCGCGTTTCGACTACCAAAGAACAGCACGACTCGGCTCGCTTCAGCCCTGCTTAGCCCCTAAAACTCGCACCGTTTTGGAGTGGGGCTGAAGTGAGCCAAAGCGAGCCGAGTGAGGCTGGGGGCGTGAGCAGACACTCCCCTGTGCACTGATTGGTGAGGAGGAGTGTCCTCACATGCCCACACACGCCCCGCGAGCACGCTGGGATCTGTAAACACCGCAAACCCGGAAGAATAATAATTACGAATTACGAGAATTTCTGAAGCCTTATGCGCCTCGCCTCATCTATACGCTCTTGCCAGTATCTGTTGGCGTTGTCGGTGACAACAAGCCACAGCACCAAGACCAGCAACACTAACGACTCCATGTCCTCCATGTTTATTGTTTACTATTCGGGTCGTGAGACTACCGCTTAAAAGCTCACTGATGTCACTGTTTGTGCCGCTTAACGACATCACCTGACGTCCACCCACTTTCACTAAATCCACCCAATGTGTCCACCCACTTCCAGCCAGCACGGTTCAGCGCGGTTGTAGTCGAAATGCAACTCCAACAGCCCCACTCAGCTCGACTCAGCCCAACTCAGCACGGCACGGCTCAGCCCGACTCAGTCGCGTTGGTAGTGGAAAAGTGGCATTAGAGCCACCAGTTAACCTAACCTGCATGTCTTTAGACTGTGGGGGAAACCGGAGCACCCGGAGGAAACCCACGCGGACATGGGGAGAACATGCAAACTCCACACAGAAAGGCCCTCGTCAGCCACTGGGCTCGAACCCAGAAGCTTCTTGCTGTGAGGTGACAGCGCTAACCACTACACCATCCATCCACCCATCCATTATATGTAGCCTGTTCTACAGGGTCACAGGCAAGCTGGAGCCTATCCCAGCTGACTACGGGCGAAAGGCGGGGTACACCCTGGACAGGTCACCAGATCATCACAGGGCTGACACATAGAGACAAACAACCATTCACACTCACATTCACACCTACGGTCAATTTAGAGCCACCAATTAGCCCAACCTGCATGTCTTTGGACTGTGGGGGAAACCGGAGCACCCAGAGGAAACCCACACAGACACGAGGAGAACATGCAAACTCCGCACAGAAAGGCCCTCGCCGGCCACGGGGCTCAAACCCGGACCTTCTTGCTGTGAGGAGACAGTGCTAACCACTACCTACACCACCATGCCACCCTCAAATAAACCAACAAATAAATAAATAAATATTTTTGCCTGATATTATCTGCATTTATTATTTCCATTTATGTTTTTCCGCTTTTATTTATCACCTCGTGCCTGATTATTTTACACACACACACACACACACACACACACACACATTTCTCTACTTGTATTTCTCTTATTTATCACCTTGTGCCTGAGAATTTTATTATTTTAGCCTGACTATTATTTTTCTCTGTTTTATACGTTTGAGTATCCACTTTATCTGTACTTATTATTTCTCTGGATTTATTACTTGTTTGTCTGTATTTTGTCCCTCTGTCGTGTGACCTGAGTATTTACTCAGTATTTATTATCTTTTGCCTGATTTTTTTTCTGCATTTCATTTCCCTGACTTTTGTCTGTATGCAGTAGTTTTGCCTGAGTATTTTGTCTGTACTTAATACATTTTGCCTGACTGTCTTATTTCCATTTATTTGTATTTTTATTTTTCTGTATTTATAACTACTTTGCCTGTATTTTGTCTGGATGTGTCACGTGACTGGAGGGTTTCCTCTGTGTTTATGATCTTTTTCCTGAGTATTTTGTCTGTATACAATATTTTTGTCTGAGTGTCTGTTAGTGTCGTTAGTTTTGCCTGATTATTTTGTCTGAATGTTTTATTGTTGCCTGAGTATCTTGTCTATATTTACTACATTTGGCCTTTTGTATGTTTTTGTTTATTTCTCTGTATTTCTTTCTTTATTGCTTGCATATTTTGTCTGTATGCAGTATTGTCTCATCTCATCTCATTATCTGTAGCCGCTTTATCCTGTTCTACAGGGTCGCAGGCAAGCTGGAGCCTATCCCAGCTGACTATGGGCGAAAGGCGGGGTACACCCTGGACAAGTCGCCAGGTCATCACAGGGCTGACACATAGACACAGACAACCATTCACACTCACATTCACACCTACAGTCAATTTAGAGTCACCAGTTAACCTAACCTGCATGTCTTTGGACTGTGGGGGAAACCGGAGCACCCGGAGGAAACCCACGCGGACACGGGGAGAACATGCAAACTCCGCATAGAAAGGCCCTCGCCGGCCACGGGACTCGAACCCGGACCTTCTTGCTGTGAGGAGACAGCGCTAACCACTACACCACCGTGCCGCCCATGCAGTATTGTTTCTGTACTTATTACTTTTTTTGCATGAGTAGTTTATGCTTTTTTTTACTGAGTATTTCATTTATTTGATATATATTTTTTTGATATTTATTGTCTTTTTGCCTGACTATTTTGTCTGCATCTGTTTTTTTTTTACTTATTTTTGTGCAAGAAAAATATCTGTCTGTTGTGATTTACAGACAGCACTGTGGCGCTCTCTGGAATATTGAAAGTCAGAAACTTGCATGGTTAAGGTGAGGATGTGGAGTGAGGGGCATTAACATTCATAGATTTCCTTTTGAATCTGGAAACGAGTGATTTTTTTTGTTTGGCAGTGGCTTCAGACTGAACTGAAATGAAATCACAGTGTCACAGTGAAGAGGTGTTGCTCGAGTTCTCCTTGAAAATACCAATCTGGTTCCTGAAAACCACACATTTTCTTCTCTGATGGTGATTTTTCCTTCTGTGGTTCTTCTCTAAAGGCAGCTTGTTGGCGATTCTCGCATAACATGCTGTCATTGGAATGGTCCCATAATAAACCCCATAAATATTTACATGCATACATATAAAATACCCTTCCTTCCCACCTGAGTATTTCATCTATAGTCATTATTTGCACAAGTACAGTACCCTCCACACTTATTGGCACTCCTTGTAAAAATTACTGAAAAGGGTTAGAAAACATCCCTCTTTTGGTGAAGTTGCTTCATCTCACACTGAAAAAAATAGAAAAATTCCAGGAAATTATCGTGAACATAATGTTACTGAAGCAGGTTTCCCATTTAAGTTGTACAGTATTTTTGAGTTGACTGGAGTGTGTAGGAACTTCCAAGCTGTAATCCATGACTTCCTGATTAACTGGGGAACAAATACGAGGCGACACAAAGGCCAAATTCCCTCAACATCAACATGGGAAAGATACGAGAACACACAAACAGTAAGTCAGGGAATGGTTATAAAAATAGCTACTTGCTTGAAAACTTTCAAGTTTCAAAGTGTTTACTGTCATATGTACAGTAAGGAACATGTCCTCTTGCACAATGAAATTCTTAGTTTGCCAGCCACCATGAATGCCAAATTACAACAATAAATAGGTGGAAGAAACAATACAAAGTAAAGGCAATATAGTGCAAAGTAAAAGCAAAAAAAAATAAATAATAATAATAATAATAACACCAGTATAGTACAAAATAAAGGTAATGTAGTGCAAAATAGGCAGTATAATACAAAAATAAGGCAATGATGGAATGTAAAGTAAAATCTTGGGGTTTCCGAGTCTCCAAAACCGCCATCAGATTCCACCTCCATGCCAAGAGGTTATTTGGAAAGTTCCAGAAAAACAAAGCCTTTTCTGTTAGTTAACCACAAACGTAAGCACCTGAAGTTTGCGAAACTCTACTACAGCTTTGACTGGAACTGTGTTCTCTGGTCCGATGGAACAAAAATGGATCTTTTTGGCAATAAACACTCGTGGTGGATTTGATGTAAAAAGAAGGACGGCTATAAGGAAAAGAACCCGATCCCAACTGTAAAATATGGTGGAAATTCTGGGATGTTTTGGGGCTGTTTTTCCTCCAAAGGCCTGGAAACCTTGTTAGGGTCCATGGCATTATGGACTCCATGAAATACCAGGACATTTTAAAGCTGAATCTGGCTCCTCTGTGAAGAAACTAAAACTGAGTAGCCATTGGATCATCCATTAGGAAATTGATCTGATGATCTGGGCGGCACGGTGGTGTAAGTGGTTAGCATGGTCGCCTCACAGCAAGAAGATTCTGGGTTTGAGCCCCGTGGCCGGCGAGGGCCTTTCTGTGTGGAGTTTGCATGTTCTCCCCGTGTCCGCGTGGGTTTCCTCCGGGTGCTCCGGTTTCCCCTACAGTCCAAAGACATGCAGTTAGGTTAATATGGGACGGCCTTGGGCTGAGGTGCCCTTGAGTGCGGCACCGAACTCCCAACTGCTCCCTGGGCGCTGTTAGCATGTCTGCCCACTGCTCTGGGTATGTGTATGTGCTCATTGCTCACATGTGTGTGTGTGTGTGTGTGTGTGTTCACTGCTTCAGATGGGTTAAATGCAAAGAGGAATTTCACAAGCGTGTGATGAATAAAGTTGTTGTTGTTGTTCTTCTTCTTCTTGATGCATATGTCCAAATCAACAGAAAAACGGTTCACTGAGCACAGAATCATCTTCTGCCCTGGCCATCTCAGTCCCCTGAGCTGAACCCCTGTGAAAACCTGTGGGTTGAGCTGAAGAGGAGAGAGAGAGAGAGAGAGAGAGAGCACAAGAGAGGGCTGAAGATCCTGGATGACGTGGAGAGATTGTGTAAAGAAAAATGGGCTCAGATGCCCTGCTCTGTATCTCCGACCTTATACAATGTTCTCGGAGAGAGATGGAGGCTGTTTTACTGGCAAAGGGAAGTTGTACAATAATAGTGGCACATGTGATGTGTTTTTGTTGAAAGTAATTATTTCTTGCTGAGAGATTTGTTTTTCTCTGAATAAATTTATTTCAATTAAAAGTTTGGTTTTTCACATTGTTTCAGTGTGAGATGAAGCGACTTCACCAAAAGGTGGATTTTTCTCACCCTTTCTTTTTTACTAACCTTTACAACGGGGTCAAATAATCATGCAGGGCACTGTATTTTGTCTATAGTCATTATTTACACCTAAATATTTTGTATTTATTTGGTTTCACCTGAGTATTTGTGTATTTTGACTGGATTCATTGTTTTGTCTGCAGGAGGATTTTGTTTGTATGAATTTAACCAAAGTTATTTTTGCTGGACTATTTCGTGTACGCTACAGTGATGCTTGAAAGTTTGTGAACCCTTTAGAATTTCACAATTCTACATCATCAGGTTTTCACACAAGTCCAAAGAGTAGACACAAAAATATTATACTTGGTCATTTATTTATCGAGGAAAATGATCCAATATTACATATCTGTGAGTGGCAAAAGTATGTGAACCTTTGCTTTCAGTATCTGGTGTGACCCCCTTGTGCAGCAAAAAACTGCAACTCAAAGTTTCCGGTAACTGTTGATCAGTCCTGGACACCGGCTTGGAGGAATTTTAGCCCGTTCCTCCGTACAGAACAGCTTCAACTCTGGGATGTTGGTGGGTTTCCTCACATGAACTGCTCACTTCAGGTCCTTCCACAACATTTCCATTGGATTAAGGTCAAGACTTTGACTTGGCCATTCCAAAACATTAACTTAATTCTTCTTTAACCATTCTTTGGTAGAACGACTTGTGTGCTTAGGGTCATAGTCTTGCTGCATGACCCACCTTCTCTTGAGATTTAGTTCATGGACAGATGATCTTGAATTTCCTCCATTTGTACACAATCTGTCTGACTGTGGATTGGTGGAGTCCAAACTCTTTAGAGATGGTTTTGTAACCTTTTCCAGCCTGATGAGCATCAACAACGCTTTTTCTGAGGTCCTCAGAAATCTCCTTTCTTCGTGCCATGATACACTTCCACAAACATGTGTTGTGAAGATCAGACTTTGATAGATCCCTGTTCTTTAAATAAAACAGGGTGCCCACTCACACCTGATTGTCATCCCATTGATTGAAAACACCTGACTCTAATTTCACCTTCAAATCAACTGCTAATCCTAGAGGTTCACATACTTTTGCCACTCACAGATATGTAACATTGGATCATTTTCCTCAATAAATAAATGACCAAGTGTAATATTTTTGTCTCATTTGTTTAACTGGGTTCTCTTGATCTACTTTTAGGACTTGTGTGAAAATCTGATGATGTTTTAGGTCATATTTATGCAGAAATATAGAAAACTCTAAAGGGTTCACAAACTTTCAAGCACAACTGTATGTCAGATTTCTTGAAAAGAGCAATACACACACACACACACACAGCTGTCTTACTAAGTATAGAACTGGGAATTCCAACCCAGACGAGGACAAGAAGATCGGAATGCTCTGTCGAGCAAACAGACTGAAAAGATTAACCTTGTTTACCCCTCTCTGTTTCACTCATTCCCTTTTTCTGTCTCTTACCCACTCAGTGTACTGCCTTGCTTCACTTTCCTGTCTTTCAGTACAAATGATGATGAGGAATGGAGAGCCAAATATTTTACATTATTTATCCCAAAATGTCAGATTTCAAACAGTATCAAAGTGAGAATATGTTTAAAAACATCTGCTGATGTTTTAGGTCATATTTATGCAGAAATATAGAAAATTCTAAAGGGTTCACAAACTTTCAAGCACCACTGTACTTCACTTGAGTGTAATATATATATATATATATATATATATATATATATATATATATATATATATATATATATATATATATATATATATATATACACACACAATACATATATACACACAATACAATAGTATATATAATATTTCATATCACAGCAATACCACAATACACAATTGATCATACAACCCCAATTCCAAAAAAATTGGGACAAAGTACAAATTGTAAATAAAAACGGAATGCAATAATTTACAAATCTCAAAAACTGATATTGTATTCACAATAGAACATAGACATTATATCAAATGTTGAAAGTGAGACATTTTGAAATTTCATGCCAAATATTGGCTCATTTGAAATTTCATGACAGCAACACATCTCAAAAAAGTTGGGACAGGGGCAATAAGAGGCTGGAAAAGTTAAAGGTACAAAAAAGGAACAGCTGGAGGGCCAAATTGCAACTCATTAGGTCAATTGGCAATAGGTCATTAACATGACTGGGTATAAAAAGAGCATCTTGGAGTGGCAGCGGCTCTCAGAAGTAAAGATGGGAAGAGGATCACCAATCCCCCTAATTCTGCACCGACAAATAGTGGAGCAATATCAGAAAGGAGTTCGACAGTGTAAAATTGCAAAGAGTTTGAACATATCATCATCTACAGTGCATAATATCATCAAAAGATTCAGAGAATCTGGAAGAATCTCTGTGCGTAAGGGTCAAGGCCGGAAAACCATACTGGGTGCCCGTGATCTTCGGGCCCTTAGACGGCACTGCATCACATACAGGCATGCTTCTGTATTGGAAATCACAAAATGGGCTCAGGAATATTTCCAGAGAACATTATCTGTGAACACAATTCACCGTGCCATCCGCCGTTGCCAGCTAAAACTCTATAGTTCAAAGAAGAAGCCGTATCTAAACATGATCCAGAAGCGCAGACGTCTTCTCTGGGCCAAGGTTCATTTAAAATGGACTGTGGCAAAGTGGAAAACTGTTCTGTGGTCAGACGAATCAAAATTTGAAGTTCTTTATGGAAATCAGGGACGCCGTGTCATTCGGACTAAACAGGAGAAGGATGACCCGAGTTGTTATCAGCGCTCAGTTCAGAAGCCTGCATCTCTGATGGTATGGGGTTGCATTAGTGCGTGTGGCATGGGCAGCTTACACATCTGGAAAGACACCATGAATGCTGAAAGGTATATCCAGGTTCTAGAGCAACATATGCTCCCATCCAGACGACGTCTCTTTCAGGGAAGACCTTGCATTTTCCAACATGACAATGCCAAACCACATACTGCATCAATTACAGCATCATGGCTGCGTAGAAGAAGGGTCCGGGTACTGAACTGGCCAGCCTGCAGTCCAGATCTTTCACCCATAGAAAACATTTGGCGCATCATAAAATGGACGATACGACAAAAAAGACCTAAGACAGTTGAGCAACTAGAATCCTACATTAGACAAGAATGGGTTAACATTCCTATCCCTAAACTTGAGCAACTTGTCTCCTCAGTCCCCAGACGTTTACAGACTGTTGTAAAGAGAAAAGGGGATGTCTCACAGTGGGAAACATGGCCTTGTCCCAACTTTTTTGAGATGTGTTGTTGTCATGAAATTTAAAATCACATTGTTCTCTTTAAATGATACATTTTCTCAGTTTAAACATTTGATATGTCATCTATGTTCTATTCTGAATAAAATATGGAATTTTGAAACTTCCACATCATTGCATTCCGTTTTTATTTACAATTTGTACTTTGTCCCAACTTTTTTGGAATCGGGGTTGTAATACCAACAGTCCAGTAACAAACAATATATGATGTAAAACCAAATGGGACTAAAATGAGCCGTGTTTCTTTGATTCTGTGACAGCCATGATTCATCAAACACATACACATCCCGAGTGTCTGAAACTGTTCAGGATGATCATACCCACCCACGCACACACGTACGTACACACACACACACGCAAAGTCAATTACCGATTCTTTTGAGAGCTCATTTACATATTGTGGCCTTCTGCGATCCATCAGTGATGAAAAGGCTGTTTAGTAAATGATTCATCTTTCATCCCCAACAACTGACTTTTAGAATGCCAAAAAGACTTATAGATCCCTCTCTCTTTTGCACACACACACACACCACCTACAACTGTGAAAAAAGGTTAAGTTCCAGGATTTCACCTGCTGTGGCGATTCAGTGTTCAATATTTTTCGGAGTTGACAGAATGTAAAAGTCAGACATTATTTTCAGTACCAAAGAAACAACAAAAGACAGCCTTGGATCATCTCTATAATATTACTCTTAAAAATACACGTGGCCTAGTGGTAGTGTGTCCGCTTCTCAATCGGGAGATCGGGAGTTCTATTCACGGTCGGGTCGTACCAAAGACCATCATAAAAATGGTACCTACTACCATCTGGCAAGGCACGCTGCAATACAGATGCGAGTGGGGAGTTAAACTCTCGTGGTTACCAGAGGACTAGCCCCCCACCGTAACCCTAGCTATGTAATAGGTGAGAGGCCGAGGGCTGCAGAAACGGAGATTGGGGCCGCCACATGGCGCGGGAAAGACTTTAACTAAAAATACACATACGCTCATCTCTCTAGTAGGCTAATATCACCAACGCTAGCTAATATTGCTTGCTGCACATAACTGGCTGGGACTAACAGAGGTCCTTTGTTGCCCTGCTCCAAAATAAACCAGTCATCAAAAGCAAGTCTTAAAGCTCGACGGCCTTTCAGTTTCATAAAATCAGTGAAATTTAGTTCCCTCTGAAATGTGGTCATTGTGATATATGTTTATTTCTGTCATATATATAAATCAGGCCATTCCATGGCTGGAAAGTTATTTAATTTGAGGGGATTCCTGAGCAAATAATGTGCATGAAATTGCTCGCTTCGTACAGTCAAGCAGACAGAGGAAGTCTGTGTGCGCATGCACAGGTTTACCTTCTTCTTCTTTTGGGTTTTACAGCAGCTGGCATCCACAGTGTTGTCTTACTGCCATCTACAGGTTTACTTTGAGCGTGCACTGACAGTTCCATCATTCTGTCGCTAAACGAACAGCTGATCACACCGAGGTGCTCGCTGAGCACCGATATTTATTAGTTTGGTCCTGCGTTTCCTTTCCTTCGCAACATAACATCTTTTCTTCTCACTTTCCGTTACTGTAGTCGGTCTTCCACGTTTCATTCGCACACTCACGTCCTCCATTTTTCTCTCCTGTTTCAAATTTGTATTCCACAATGCCTTGCGCGAACGGGGAAAGCCCACCACGGGATGCATGATATAGTATCTTGAATTGGGTCATGGTGAAGCAGGAAAAAATAGCAGAGAATTTAGGGCCATATGGCCTTAAATTCATTAATTGTTCTAGTAATTAATTAATTAATTAATTAATTAATTAATTAATAGTAGAATTGGAAGTCTGTGATTCAAATTCAGTCGCTTTTGGGCCACTAAACAAAAATAACTGGGTGTCAGGAAAATTCTTTTTATGACCGACACTTGAAAAATCTGAAAGGCAGTCCACCTTTAGCTCATATTAAATAAAAAAAGGAATGTAGTTGCTCTATATACTCAGAAACTGCCATTAATCATTTCAGCATCACATTTCTGAGATCAGATAATACGTAACTTATTATTTAATTATTAAATCTGTGACTTATTATTTGATCAGACGTTTTGTGCCGAATCTAGAAGTTTAAACAGTTTGTAATCAATATTACCAAAATATTTAAACATCTAATGAAGGAAAAAAAAAAAAAACACCTTCAGTTAGTTGATTGTTTTAATATTTGGAGTCGAACTTAAATTAAAAATAGACATCAATATTTACGTTCTAAAAAGTTCTTCATACTGTATTTAGACCTGGCTCAAGTTGGTTATTAAAATGATCTGTATGTGCTTCATTGGTTATTTTGAGAGTTTGCTTATTTAGAGCTCTGTGAAATGTAAAAAAAAAAACGAAAATAAACAAAAAGAAAAAAACCTTTAAATCCTGAAAAAACTGAGGGATAGAAAATACGGACTTGTCACATGTATTTGTTTGTTTGTTCATTGCTGTCAACTGGAATACAAAATCCTGCTTCATCACGCCACACCACTGTTGATTAATTTACAGCACCCTGGTCATGTTGTTTTTTCACCCAGCCTTTTGCGAAAGTTCCTCTCACACTCCGGACACGCTAGCAGTTTATGCAGCAAAGGATGAACTCGAATTTAACATAAAGATTTTATCTATCTAGGATATCTATCCAGGTGAAGCATGATTTTACGATTCATTACAAAACCTATAATTTCTTGATTCCAGTCTGGAAAACTTCTTGATTCCAGTTAACGACTAGCATAAGACCCTTCCCCCTGAGAGTTTCATTATAATTGGAACACCGAGTGCAGCAACACTGACCTTGTCATGTTATTAGCATCGGCTAATTGGGATCTCGTTTTCTCTCCCTGTTATGACAGCGAACAGAGCTGATGCAAATCCTCCACAGAAAATCAAGCTGAATTTTCGTGCCATCAGAAAAAAGACAAAGAGGTCTTTTTTCTGTCAGGCCTTAAATGAACTTCACTCATTTTGTCAACTCCCTTCACTTCCTCCGGGGAAAAATGATCGAGTTGGCATGGGCATGTATGAGCCGTACCAAGCAAAATATATGAAAAAAAAAAACAATGAAGAAGATTGCTAATTAAAAGAGATTAAACATGCAGGGCAGACAGGTACTTTTCCATTGGAATGCTTTTATGGATTTTATCAAGTTTCCATCAACCTGTGCTCTGTTGAATACTTACATTACCCTTTATTATGAAGATAATGAGCAAAACTCTGCAGGTCCTCATTCACCTGGAGACCTTTCTATATACCTGATCCTTTCTATATTCAGTACAAAGGCCTTGACATTCCTAACATGGAGATGATGTTGACCTCACCCACGTGAGCTTCCAAGATCTCACACTCTTCATTGTTTGTTTCATGAACGAGTGCTTCAGTACTCCAGGTGGCGCTATTAAAATTTCATGACCCTTTCCAAGTCTACAGGAATTAGATTGCCTGCTGCAAAGTTCAGACAGCATAAATGATTGCGAGTTGCTGGAAGTACATACACAGATGACAGAATACAAGGAAAAGAAGGAAGAAATGCTTATTTTGAGAACAGGAAACAAGACGCAGGAGATACAAGAGACCATTAAATAAAGTGGGCTTTGAGAACAATCGGGTTAGCATGCTAGCAAAACCAATGCAGGGTTTGCAATGTACGCTATATGTCATGCCAAAAGTATGTGGACACCTGACCATGACATTATCCGTGTGAGTGAGGAGGCCTGGGGTGCAGTTCATCCCAAAGATATTGAGTGGGGTCGAAGTGAAGGACACTGGAATTCTTCCACTTCCACCTTCACACACCATGTGTTCACGGAGCTCACGTTGTGTATGCCGGGACTGTAATTCTACAGCATACAAAGACATTCTACACAATTGCATACTAGATGGTGATGGGTGGGGTGGACATACTTTTGGCTGTAGAGTGTATGGATTCATTGCAGTTACAGGCTTGGTTGCATAGCGTATTTGACAAGACCTTTTGTCAACATTTGATCCAATACACCTTGGTTAGGAAGCCATGGACTGCAGGGAATAATAATAATAATAATAATAATAATAATAATAATAAAAGTGGTGTTCTGATATTTTTGAATATTTGGTGCTTCCATTTAGATTTGCATAAAAACAACAAAAAAGCCATAAAAATGTATATTTGGGTTTGAGTTCACTATTTCTGAGGATTGTAAACAAAAACAACAACAAACAAAAAACAAACAAAAAACCTTACATAAATTTCTGGATTGTTTTAAAATATTTACTTTTTTCCAGGCTTTTCCATTCTGTTCATATTTTATTCACGTTTTAAAAACAAACATCAAAGACTGAGCTGGAAAAGTTCATGAATAAACAATTAGCAAGTCACATTCCTTACAAAATGAACTGATAATGCTTCTTCTCCTTCTCCCAGAGGGGGGAAAAAACATTTTCTGAATGTCGTTTGAAACATATTCTGTCCACATTCACTGGATATGAGCAATCGTGTGCTCTGATTGGCTCCTCTACTACTAGGATATCAGCTCATACACTGTGAGTAGAGAAAAACAAAATGGCAAGTCAAGTCAGATAGATTATTTTGTTATCAGGTATTTAAAAGAAACAGAAATAGCTAAATAAAAGTATTTATTTTGCTAAATATTTAAAAAAGAATATTTATTTGCTCCCCTATATCTCCTGTTCCACACTCCGGCCCAGACAGTGGCACAAAACTGTCAAAAAAAGAAGAAAAGAAAATGGCGAAGCGTGTTGCTGAACCAACCGAGGATGAAATAAAAACTCTACTCGAAAACAAAACCCTAAAAAATACAAAAAAGCAACAAAATATGAAATTAAAGTATTTGATGGTAAGACCATATCTTTTTTTTATTTTCCAAGAATTATTATTATCGCATTTTTCACAAATTGCTCCTGTCATTTCGCCGGTTTCTTTACATTCTAAGTGGAAATGATTTTGTTGGACGTTTTGTATTAAGTTTTTATTGATTGAATTTGGGCGGCACAATGGTGTAGTGGTTAGCGCTGTCACCTCACAGCAAGAAGGTCCTGGGTTCGAGCCCTGGGGCCGGCGAGGGCCTTTCTGTGCGGAGTTTGCATGTTCTCCCTGTGTCCCCGTGTCCGCGTGGGTTTCCTCCGGGTGCTCCGGTTTCCCCCACAGTCCAAAGACATGCAGGTTAGGTTAACTGGTGACTCTAAATTGAGCGTAGGTGTGAATGTGAGTGTGAATGGTTGTCTGTGTCTATGTGTCAGCCCTGTGATGACCTGGCGACTTGTCCAGGGTGTACCCCGCCTTTCACCCGTAGTCAGCTGGGATAGGCTCCAGCTTGCCTGCGACCCTGTAGAAGGATAAAGCGGCTACAGATAATGAGATGAGATGAATGAGATGATTGAATTTGCAAAAAATAAAAATGCTCTGTTTCTCAAAACCCAGTGAATGTGGATATAATCAAACAATTATTCCACTCAATCTCGTTGTACATGGCTTATAGCCAACTCGGTGCTACGCGCTTTGTCGGCTATCAGCTCATGTACGACTTGATTTCGTGGAACAACTGTTAAATATACACAGTACTGTGCAAAAGTCTTAGGCGCCCTATTATTTTAACTTTACATACAAACTTTGTTATAGATTTTTATTTTATGACTTCTACATTATCGAGTCAGTACAAAAACATTTTAGAGTCCGAACGTTCGTTTTCCAGCACAAAATTAAATGTAACAGAAGAAAAAAATGTTTGTATCTGAGCAGCATATTCCATAAGAGCCCACTTTTCAGATTAAAAAAAGAAAACATCATGAAGGCTGCTGGGTTTTGGTGCAAAATGAAGAAGCGAGTGTGACAGTCAAAGTGTCCAGAAGAACTGTGGCTGGTTCTGTAAGACGCTCAGTAAAACCTACAGCTCATTTCCACATCAAACTGCACTCACTGGACCTGAGACTGCTATTTATTAATTTATTTTTTAAATCAAAGGGCCGTCTCACACTAAATATTGCCTTTGTTTCATTTATTATGGCTTACTGATTACTGTTTATAGTATTTTTTTAATGTTGAAACATTTCCTTTCATTATTTTAAACCATTTTTGGTCGACAGCATTTCTTTATGCCTAAGACTTTTGCACAGTACTGTACATAATATATTGGATGTCCAGAGTACACGGTGTACACAGACACATGATTGTCAATTACATCAACAATTCATTCCCAATGAGTCGAGGCCAAGTGAGCAAACTGGGTTAACTGTATAAAACTACGACCATTTCGTTACAAAACCAGGGCATGAGCCAGGAATACAACACGAGACAGAGTATGAGCTGGAATTACTTACAATCTGTGGTGATGCGATGTGTGTAAGAGAAATGCACATCAGCACTTAGATATGTCCATTAGTGAGGGTTATAAATACCGAGAGAGAGAGAGAGAGCACACTGGTTACTTATCCTACAGAGAGACAGAAAGTGAAAAATTAATAAATGTACAGTAAATAAGTAATAACTGATGAACAGGCAGCTTAGCATCCGCCATTTTTTCCCTCTTCATATCGGTGTATTTCTATCAGCCTGTCTTTCCTGTGTCAGCTATCTATTTTCTGTCTCTCTGTCCATATTTAGTGAGGATTGGAAATGCCACAATACAAAAAGGGAGGGGGAGAGAGAGAGAGAGAAAGTCAGTCGTCCCTCTGGTGCTCATGCTGTTAAAAGCTCTCACATTCCACACTCACTCTCACTGTTCCAGCCACAATCCTACCACCGCCACACTTACGTCAAATGTGAAATGTGAAAGAAAACTCAAATCTCCAACTGGCCTCTGGAAACGCCACTCCACAACTCCAACCGATCGAGCACACGCTGAAGCAAACGCGTAAACAGCCGAACAAACGACATGTCCACGATCACGAAACTAGAATGTTACAGATGATTAAACAGACACTACACTCTAGCTATCAATCTGGTTGAAGTAAAGCAAACAAACAAACAAACAAACAAAACACCCAGAAGTATCCATATTAACACTGTAAAGTGTCAGCAAAATAACTGCCATGACCTGACAGAGAAGAAAAAAGTAAAACCCAAAGGTTTTGTTCACATTCGGGTAAATACAGTCTGTCACAGAACCTTAACAGAAGTGTACATAGCTCTCATATGTACCGTATGTGCACTACGTTCATTTCTTTGTCTGTTTGCTTATTTGTTTGCTTTTATTTACCTACACAGCTACCAACTGATTTAGTTTGCACAATGTTTTTTTTTGTTTCCACGAGTTAATGCTTTAGCAACAGTTCTGAGCTACAATTCATGTCAATAAACTTGTTGTTGTATTTCAATTGAGAAAGACAGGCAGAGGCAGAGAGAGAGAGAGAGAGAGAGAGAGAGAGAGAGAGAGAGAGAGACACTGTACTGGTTGCCAGTTTTAGAGGGAGTGGCATGAGGTTATAGTTATTAATGTGAGTGTTAGTGACAGTAAGGTTATGGTGAGTGTGGGGAAAGTTATGGGTAGTGAGGGTATGTTTATAGTTAGTGAGGGTAATGTTATGGTGAGTGTTGGTAAGGTTATGATTTACAAGGGTAAGGTTGTGGTTAATGAGGGTATGGTTATGGCTGGTGAGGGTATGGTTATGGCTGGTGAGGGTATGGTTATGGCTGGTGAGGGTATGGTTATGGTAAGTCAGGGTATGGTTGTGGTTAGTGAGCGTAAGGTTATGCTTAGTGAGGGTATGGTTATGGTTAGTGAGGATAGAGTTATGATAAGTCAGGGTAAGATTGTGGCTAGTGAGGGTATGGTTATGTTTAGTGAGGGTAAGGTTAATGTTAGTGAGGGTAAGGTTGGGGTTAATGAGGGTATGGTTATGGCTGATGAGGGTAAGGTTAATGTTAGTGAGGGTAAGGTTGGGGTTAATGAGGGTATGGTTATGGCTGATGAGGGTAAGGTTAATGTTAGTGAGGGTAAGGTTAATGTTAGTGAGGGTAAGGTTGGGGTTAATGAGGGTATGGTTATGGCTGGTGAGGGTAAGGTTAATGTTAGTGAGGGTAAGGTTGGGGTTAATGAGGGTATGGTTATGGCTGATGAGGGTAAGGTTAATGTTAGTGAGGGTAAGGTTAATGTTAGTGAGGGTAAGGTTGGGGTTAATGAGGGTATGGTTATGGCTGATGAGGGTAAGGTTAATGTTAGTGAGGGTAAGGTTAATGTTAGTGAGGGTAAGGTTGGGGTTAATGAGGGTATGGTTATGGCTGATGAGGGTAAGGTTAATGTTAGTGAGGGTAAGGTTAATGTTAGTGAGGGTAAGGTTGGGGTTAATGAGGGTATGGTTATGGCTGATGAGGGTAAGGTTAATGTTAGTGAGGGTAAGGTTAATGTTAGTGAGGGTAAGGTTGGGGTTAATGAGGGTATGGTTATGGCTGATGAGGGTAAGGTTAATGTTAGTGAGGGTAAGGTTAATGTTAGTGAGGGTAAGGTTGGGGTTAATGAGGGTATGGTTATGGCTGATGAGGGTAAGGTTAATGTTAGTGAGGGTAAGGTTAATGTTAGTGAGGGTAAGGTTGGGGTTAATGAGGGTATGGTTATGGCTGATGAGGGTAAGGTTAATGTTAGTGAGGGTATGGTTATGATAAGCCAGGGTAAGGTTGTGATTAGTGAGGGTATGGTTATGTTTAGTGAGGGTAAGGTTAATGATAGTGAGGGTAAGGTTGTGGTTAATGAGGGTATGGCAGTGGCAGCTGCTGGTTTTTAAAACAGGGGAAGCCCATTTTACATATTCATCGTAAAACCTGTAGGCCGGATATCAAAGCATAGAAAGGTGTGCCCCATTAGCATAGTGAACTAGACAACCCTACCTAGTGGCAGAAAGTATTTTTGCTTGTACATTTCATGTTATAGTCTGGCTTGCCAGGCTAGTGCCTCATATCCTTAATCAAAAATATCAAACATCCAAAAATCACTGGCTATTCAACGAAGAGCCTTGAACATCATACCCTGATATGCAACACAGAGTCTTTAACACAACACCCAGCTGTGCAACACATCCCTGAACATCTTCTGCAACACAGTCTGGAAATTCATAACCAGGTAGGCTATGCAACACACAGAACCTTGAATATTATACCCAGGTATAACCTATAACACAGAGCCCACCATTCTCTTAACATTACTGAACAATATACACACTTCAGATTCATGAACATCATATGATGCACACTATTTATACACAAATTCTGCCCTCCGCTCCTTTTCCAGAAAATGGTCTGTGACCCTGTCATACTAGCTGGTTATGCTTTCCAGAGACTTCACCAATTTCTGTTAGCAGCTAGCACTACAGATCCCAATAAGGCTCAAGCTAGCCTACAACCAGATTGAACTACAAATGAAATAAACGAGTGAATTCACGAATGATCAAACTGATAGAATGGATGAAAGTTAACAGAGCACAACGAGTAATATTTACATTTATTTACAGAGTAATGTACAGAGACATCAATGAGAAGAAACGTTTATATGAAAAGAAATTCGGACAGCACTTTGGCACACAACTACACTTTCTCAACATCCGCTGGGGACTGACTGATCATACTTCCGTGTTCCTCACTGACGCCAAAGTACATAGCCCACCCTCCTCATGTCTTTCAAACACTACCTCCAATAATCCTTCATCAGCCCGGCTTCTTGTCCCTCCCACTGTCTCGTTTAGTCCCAGAGAAGCCCGGCTTCCCTGGAAGTGACGATTTTGTCGATTTTAACCAATAACAACTAGCCGAAATTGGCTGTTCCGAGCCCTCTCATAGACTGCAACGGAAATCTGGCTGCCAGCGCATACAGCCCATTGAAATAAGAAAGGTTACAGCGTGTTGCCAGATTGGGCTGTTTTAAGTGCATTTTAGCGGGTTTTGAACATATTTTGGCTGGAAAACGTCAGCAGTATCTGGCAACGCTGGTTACAGCCTGGCAGCAAAGGTGATTCTCGTAGCGAACTGCAAGTTCGTCAGACATCACTCAAATAAGTTACAGGATAGTTATGAACGTAAATACAATCTTGGGCATATATTATGTTATGCAAGTTATTGTTTTAATGAGAATTCAACGTCATAGATGCCGCAGTTTGGGGAGAGAATTTTAGGGGAAGCTCGGCTTCCCTTGTTGTCTCTGAGAAATCACCCCTGGGGTATGGTTATGTTTAGTGAGGGTAAGGTTAATGATAGTGAGGATAAGGTTGTGGTTAATGAGGGTATGGTTATGGCTGATGAGGGTAAGGTTAATGTTAGTGAGGGTATGGTTATGGCTAGTGAGGGTATGGTTATGATAAGCCAGGGTAAGGTTGTGATTAGTGAGGGAATGGTTATGTTTAGTGAGGGTAAGGTTAATGATAGTGAGGGTAAGGTTGTGGTGAATGAGGGTATGGTTATGGCTGATGAGGGTAAGGTTAATGTTAGTGAGGGTATGGTTATGGTTAGTGAGGGTAGAGTTATGATAAGTCAGGGTAAGATTGTGGCTAGTGAGGGTATAGTTATGTCTAGTGAGGGTATGGTTATGATAAATCAGGGTAAGGTTAATGGTAGTGAGGGTATGATTATGGTAAGTCAGGGTATGGTTGTGGTTAGTGAGCATAAGGTTATGGTTAGTGAGGGTATGGTTATTATAAGTCAGAATAAGATTATGGTTAGTGAGGGTATGGTTATTATAAGTCAGAGTAAGGTTATGGTTAGTGAGGGTATGGTTATTATAAGTCAGAGTAAGGTTATGGTTAGTGAGGGTATGGTTATTATAAGTCAGAGTAAGGTTATGGTTAGTGAGGGTATGGTTATTATAAGTCAGGGTAAGGTTATGGTTAGTGAGGGTATGGTTATTATAAGTCAGAGTAAGGTTATGGTTAGTGAGGGCATGGTTATTATAAGTCAGGGTAAGGTTATGGTTAGTGAGGGCATGGTTATTATAAGTCAGGGTAAGGTTATGGTTAGTGAGGGCATGGTTATTATAAGTCAGGGTAAGGTTATGGTTAGTGAGGGTATGGTTATTATAAGTCAGGGTAAGGTTATGGTTAGTGAGGGCATGGTTATTATAAGTCAGGGTAAGGTTATGGTTAGTGAGGGCATGGTTATTATAAGTCAGGGTAAGGTTATGGTTAGTGAGGGTATGGTTATTATAAGTCAGGGTAAGGTTATGGTTAGTGAGGGTATGGTTATTATAAGTCAGGGTAAAGTTATGGTTAGTGAGGGCATGGTTATTATAAGTCAGGGTAAGGTTATGGTTAGTGAGGGTATGGTTATTATAAGTCAGGGTAAAGTTATGGTTAGTGAGGGCATGGTTATTATAAGTCAGAGTAAGGTTATGGTTAGTGAGGGTATGGTTATTATAAGTCAGGGTAAGGTTATGGTTAGTGAGGGCATGGTTATTATAAGTCAGGGTAAGGTTATGGTTAGTGAGGGTATGGTTATTATAAGTCAGGGTAAAGTTATGGTTAGTGAGGGTATGGTTATTATAAGTCAGGGTAAGGTTATGGTTAGTGAGGGTATGGTTATTATAAGTCAGGGTAAGGTTATGGTTAGTGAAGGTATGGTTGTGGTTAGTGAGCATAAGATTATGGTTAGTGAGGGTGTGGTTAGTGTGCATAAGGTTATGGTTAGTGAGGGTGTGGTTAGTGTGCATAAGGTTATGGTTAGTGAGGGTGTGGTTAGTGTGCATAAGGTTATGGTTAGTGAGGGTGTGGTTAGTGTGCATAAGGTTATGGTTAGTGAGGGTGTGGTTAATGTTACTGAGGGTAGTGTTATTTAGTTTGTTTGGGTTCATGAGGTTAGGGTTATGGTTAGTGAAGTTATAGTTATTGAGTTTAGGTTGTGGTTAGTGAGCTTAAAGTTAACAAGGTTCAGGTTAGTAGGGTTATAGTTAATTTAGGTTGTAGTTAAGTTTAGGGCTAGCATTTGTGGCATTATGATTGATGAGGTGAAGGTTAGTCTGTGTGTGTGTCATCTGCAGCAGTAATTTTGGCAGTTTCTGAGAAGTTCATTAACAGAAAACTAACTCCATTCAAAGCAGATCAGAAGTACTGATCTATTTCACACACACACACACACACACACACACACACACACACACACACACACACACAAAACCCAATAAAGTAAACGGAGCCCTGGGTCATGGCAGATTAATTCAATACAGTTACCATGTAGGTCAGCATAATCTCTGTGGGGATGGCAGCATGAATAGGTCACAACACACACACACACACACACACACACACAGGCCTCTGTATCATACAGTGTAAACACACGTGTTTGATAGTGGAGGATTAAAGCACTCATTTGTGGAGTGCTACCTTGTGCTGCACTTAACCTGCTGTATTAAGAGCACATGCATACACACACACACACAAAAAAAAGAATAAATAAAAATAAAATACTGTGTCTGCAGGTTTCTCCTGTTGACTGAATGAGCATTACTGTGGTAACTAGTGTGGTAGTTGGACTCATTAGCCTCTAACTGTAGCCTTGAAACTCTTTTTTTAATGATTATTTTTTTCTTTTTTCATTTGGCTTCAACAGCAAAACCATTTACAACAAATGTATTTCTGCTCATGCGGTTTGTAACTTAAGAAGCTGTGGATTTCAGCGAGAGGTTACAGGTTTACTGCCAGATGAGATTCTGATTTTGGGTTGCATTTCTAAACTGGCTGTGTGGTGAGTTTGGATCTGATCTCTGGGTGAGCGATACACCTGAATGTTGTGTGCATTTGAATTTCGAGTCAATTTACAGAATGATTCTGGGCTGAGTTTTTGAGTTGGGATTCAGTTGAATGGGATGGGATTTCCAGAAGATATTTAGACCTGGATGAGTTTGAAGATCATTTCAGGGTGTGTTTGGGTCTAATGTTGGAGTTAGTTTGGCGCAACCTGGATCTGATCACCTGATGAAATGCTGGAGTCTGATTTCAGGCTCTGTTTGGGTTTGATTTTGTGCTGTTTTTGTGTTTGATTTTAGGTTATGACTGGGTCTGACATCGAGCTGTGTTCAGGTCTGATTTCATTCTGTGTTTGGATCTGATTTCAGGCTGTGTTTAATATCAGGTGGTGTTTGATTTTGATTTCATGCAGTGTTTAGATCTCGTTTCAGGTGTTTGGGGTTGATTCCATTCTGTGTTTGTGTCTGATTTCAGGTGTTTGGGTTTGATTCCATTCTGAGTTTGCGTCTGATTTCAGGTGTTTGGGTTTGATTCCGTTCTGTGTTTGCGTTTGATTTCAGGTGTTTGGGTTTGATTCCGTTGTGTTTGTGTCTGATTTCAAGTGTTTGGGTTTGATTTCAGGTGTTCGGGTTTGATTTCGTTCTGTGTTTGCATCTGATTTCAGGTGTTTGGGTTTGATTCCGTTGTGTTTGTGTCTGATTTCAAGTGTTTGGGTTTGATTTCAGGTGCTTGGGTTTGATTCCGTTCTGTGTTTGCGTCTGATTCCAGGTGTTTCGGTTTGATTCCGTTCTGTGTTTGTGTCTGATTTCAGGTGTTCGGGTTTGATTTCAGGTGTTTGGGTTTGATTCTGTTCTGTGTTTACGTCTGATTTCAGGTGTTGGGTTTGATTCCATTCTGTGTTTGCGTCTGATTTCAGGTGTTTGGGTTTGATTCCGTTCTGTGTTTGCATTTGATTTCAGGTGTTTGGGTTTGATTCTGTTCTGTGTTTGCATCTGATTTCAGGTGTTTGGGTTTGATTCCGTTCTGTGTTTGCATCTGATTTCAGGTGTTTGGGTTTGATTCCGTTGTGTTTGTGTCTGATTTCAAGTGTTTGGGTTTGATTTCAGGTGTTCGGGTTTGATTTCGTTCTGTGTTTGCATCTGATTTCAGGTGTTTGGGTTTGATTCCGTTGTGTTTGTGTCTGATTTCAAGTGTTTGGGTTTGATTTCAGGTGTTTGGGTTTGATTCCGTTCTGGGTTTGCATTTGATTTCAGGTGTTTGGGTTTGATTCCGTTCTGGGTTTGTGTTTGATTTCAGGTGTTTGGGTTTGATTCTGTTCTGGGTTTGCATTTGATTTCAGGTGTTTGGGTTTGATTCCGTTCTGGGTTTGCATTTGATTTCAGGTGTTTGGGTTTGATTCCGTTCTGGGTTTGTGTTTGATTTCAGGTGTTCAGGTTTGATTCCGTTCTGTCTTTGCATCTGATTTCAGGTGTTTCGGTTTGATTCCGTTCTGTGTTTGCGTTTGATTTCATGTGTTTGGGTTTGATTCCGTTCTGTGTTTGCGTCTGATTTCAGGTGTTTGGGTTTGATTCAGTTCTGTGTTTGTGTCTGATTTCAGGTGTTCGGGTTTGATTTCAGGTGTTCAGGTTTGATTCCGTTCTGTCTTTGCATCTGATTTCAGGTGTTTGGGTTTGATTCTGTTCTGTGTTTCCATTTGATTTCAGGTGTTCAGGTTTGATTTCAGGTGTTTGGGTTTGATTCCGTTCTGTGTTTGCATCTGATTTCAGGTGTTTGGGTTTGATTCCATTCTGTGTTTGTGTTTTATTTCAGGTGTTCGGGTTTGATTCCATTCTGTTTTTGCATCTGATTTCAGGTGTTTGGGTTTGATTCTGTTCTGTGTTTCCATTTGATTTCAGGTGTTCAGGTTTGATTTCAGGTGTTTGGGTTTGATTCCGTTCTGTGTTTGCGTTTGATTTCAGGTGTTTGGGTTTGATTCAGTTCTGTGTTTGTGTCTGATTTCAGGTGTTCGGGTTTGATTTCAGGTGTTCAGGTTTGATTCCGTTCTGTCTTTGCATCTGATTTCAGGTGTTTGGGTTTGATTCTGTTCTGTGTTTCCATTTGATTTCAGGTGTTCAGGTTTGATTTCAGGTGTTTGGGTTTGATTCCGTTCTGTGTTTGCATCTGATTTCAGGTGTTTGGGTTTGATTCCATTCTGTGTTTGTGTTTTATTTCAGGTGTTCGGGTTTGATTCCATTCTGTTTTTGCATCTGATTTCAGGTGTTTGGGTTTGATTCTGTTCTGTGTTTCCATTTGATTTCAGGTGTTCAGGTTTGATTTCAGGTGTTTGGGTTTGATTCCGTTCTGTGTTTGCGTTTGATTTCAGGTGTTTGGGTTTGATTCCATTCTGTGTTTGCGTTTGATTTCAGGTGTTTGGGTTTGATTCTGTTCTGTGTTTGTGTCTGATTTCAGGTGTTTGGGTTTGATTCCGTTCTGTGTTTGTGTCTGATTCCAGGTGTTTCGGTTTGATTCCGTTCTGTGTTTGTGTCTGATTTCAGGTGTTCGGGTTTGATTTCAGGTGTTTGGGTTTGATTCTGTTCTGTGTTTACGTCTGATTTCAGGTGTTGGGTTTGATTCCATTCTGTGTTTGCGTCTGATTTCAGGTGTTTGGGTTTGATTCCGTTCTGTGTTTGCATTTGATTTCAGGTGTTTGGGTTTGATTCTGTTCTGTGTTTGCATCTGATTTCAGGTGTTTGGGTTTGATTCCGTTCTGTGTTTGCATCTGATTTCAGGTGTTTGGGTTTGATTCCGTTGTGTTTGTGTCTGATTTCAAGTGTTTGGGTTTGATTTCAGGTGTTTGGGTTTGATTCCGTTCTGGGTTTGCATTTGATTTCAGGTGTTTGGGTTTGATTCCGTTCTGGGTTTGTGTTTGATTTCAGGTGTTTGGGTTTGATTCTGTTCTGGGTTTGCATTTGATTTCAGGTGTTTGGGTTTGATTCCGTTCTGGGTTTGCATTTGATTTCAGGTGTTTGGGTTTGATTCCGTTCTGGGTTTGTGTTTGATTTCAGGTGTTCAGGTTTGATTCCGTTCTGTCTTTGCATCTGATTTCAGGTGTTTCGGTTTGATTCCGTTCTGTGTTTGCGTTTGATTTCATGTGTTTGGGTTTGATTCCGTTCTGTGTTTGCGTCTGATTTCAGGTGTTTGGGTTTGATTCAGTTCTGTGTTTGTGTCTGATTTCAGGTGTTCGGGTTTGATTTCAGGTGTTCAGGTTTGATTCCGTTCTGTCTTTGCATCTGATTTCAGGTGTTTGGGTTTGATTCTGTTCTGTGTTTCCATTTGATTTCAGGTGTTCAGGTTTGATTTCAGGTGTTTGGGTTTGATTCCGTTCTGTGTTTGCATCTGATTTCAGGTGTTTGGGTTTGATTCCATTCTGTGTTTGTGTTTTATTTCAGGTGTTCGGGTTTGATTCCATTCTGTTTTTGCATCTGATTTCAGGTGTTTGGGTTTGATTCTGTTCTGTGTTTCCATTTGATTTCAGGTGTTCAGGTTTGATTTCAGGTGTTTGGGTTTGATTCCGTTCTGTGTTTGCGTTTGATTTCAGGTGTTTGGGTTTGATTCCATTCTGTGTTTGCGTTTGATTTCAGGTGTTTGGGTTTGATTCTGTTCTGTGTTTGTGTCTGATTTCAGGTGTTTGGGTTTGATTCCGTTCTGTGTTTGTGTCTGATTTCAGGTTGTGTTTGGACCTCATTCCAGGCCTTGTTTCTGATTCTGATTTGATTTGATTTAATTTAAGGATTTTTGATGCACATTTTTGGGGTTGAGGGACTGATTCGCTTTGTGTTTGGGCACAATATTTTCGATAAGTTTGCAAGATAATTTTGGGATGAATTCAGGGATTGTCATCGCAAAGACGTCTTTGAAATTTACTTTTGATTGGATCTTTTCCTCACTCCAAATCTCTGTCTTTCACTGCACTTTATTCACTCCTTTTCTTAATCTACTGCTCCTTATCCCTCTCTTCTGCTCTGCCCTTTCTTTCACCTCCCTTTTTCTCCATTTTCTTCCCTCCTTGCTCTGTCATTCATTCGGAGCTGTCTAATAGCATTATGCTGCTCCCGCTTTTCAGTAAATCAGATTTGGGCCTGGCGGCGCTCATCTCTGCACTCCTGCTTCTCACAGTCGCATATGAGACATGGCGCAAGGCTTATTGGGATTGATCTGATCCAATCCATGGCCACATTCAATCAGATGCCCCAGGCTGTGCATTTCTGTCCCCTCCTCCCTTCGGCTGTACGTGTCCCAGACTTCCGACCTAGATGTGCAGAAAACAGCTCAATTCCATCCCAGACACCAATTCATATTGGGGACAATCAGTTATTCCGACAATGAGGGGTGAAAAAGCATCAGATGATGACCGTCCAAACCAAAATCACGGCATCGGCTCATGTGAACTTATTTTTCCCAGGGCAACTGCGAGAATCATGAAAACATTACATATACTCAATGGCCAAAAGTATGTGGACACATAACCATCACAATCCACAATTATAAGTACCTGATGAACATCCCATTCCAGATTTAATCCTTCACTCTTATAACCACCTTCACTCTTCTGGGAAGGCACTTAGCATTCCAGTTCATCCCAAGCATGTTCAGAGGGGTTGGGGTTGGGGATATGTGCAGGACATTCGAGTTCTTCCACTCCAACTGTCTTCATGGAGCTCGCTTTGTGCTTCAACATAACAAGAACTTCTATACAACTGTGTGCTTCAAACATATGTGAAAGAACCAGAACCACATATGAGTATGATGTCCAGATACTTTTGCTCATATAGTGCCTTTTTTTTTTAAAGAAATACTGTAATATAATACAAGCAATGCAGCACTTTTGCACCATTTTGGTCATTATTTGTGCCCATATACCATAATGTTAGCGGTATCCTTACCGCATTATTCTGCCTTAAGGGCATAATAATCTTCCCCATACTGCCAAGCCTTGTTAGAATGGGACAACTCGGGAAGGGAGGGCCCCAAACAGGGAGATCCGGATTACTCTGGATAACAGCAGTAATAAATAAAAGCATGATGGATTAGTGGTTTGAGGCTGAGATCAGACTTCTACACTGACTACACTGGGACATTAAATCCTCCTAGCAATAAGCTGCACCATAACCATGGGAAGGAAATATTTAACCCTCTGAATCACGCAACATCATCTGCACTGTCCAATAGAAAAGTACAATTCGAACATAGAGATATTCTAAGAGTAAGTTCATGCAATGTTTTGATTGGATTTTATTCCCTTTGTTACCACAGTGCTGTCAAAACAAGCACGGCTTGGACAGTAGTTCTGTCTGCAAGGCAAACCTCAAGGTTATAATGCTGCCTTGATTCTCATGCATTATTGGTTCTATAGTTCCATCTTAAATTTACTCAGAACTTAAAAAAAAAATCCCTCATCAAAAACGAATTATTTTCAACAAAAACACGTCTCACAATTATTGCCACCCTGGAAATGATAGTGAACACAATGTAACTGAAGCATGTTTCCCATTTACAATAAGTGGTACAGTATTTTTGAGTTGATTGGCATGTGTAGGAACTTTCAAGCTGTAATCCATGACTTCCTGATTAACTGGGGGACAAATATGAGGTGAGACAGAGGCCAACTTCCCTTAGTCATCCATCAATATGGGAAAGATAAGAGACACACAAACCAAATGAGGGAGAAGAAGTGTGTTGACCTTCATAAGTCAAGGAACGGTTATAAAAACAAAGCTACTCACAGGAAAATGTCCATTTCTACTGTTAGGGCAAAAATAAAATAAAAAAAAGTGGACACCAATTGGAGCTGTTATACAGTCACCTGGAAGAGGAGCCAAATTTATTTTGCCCCCACATACAGTGAGGAGGAGGGTATAAGAGGCAAAAAAAAAAAAAAATCCATAAGGATCACTGTTGGTGAATTACAAGAAAAAGTAAAATCTTGGGGTTTCTGAGTCTCCAAAACCACCATCAGACTCCACCTCCATGCCAACAGATTATTTGGAAGGTGCCAAAAAAAAAAAAAATTGTCAGTTCACCACAAACGTAAACACCTGGAGTTGTGGAATGCTACTACAACGTTGACTGGAACCGTGTTCTCTGGTCTGATGGAACAAAAATTGAGCTTTTTGGCAATAAACACTCGCAGTGGGTTTGGTATAAAAAGAAGGATGGCTATAAGGAAAAGAACCCGATCCCAACTGTAAAATATGGTGGAGGTTCTGTGATGTTTTGGGGCTGTTTTTCCTCCACAAGCGCTGGAAGCCTTGTTAGGGTCCATGGCATGATATGGCCCTTTTCCACTACCCTTTTTCACCTCACTTCAGCTCGCTTCAGCTCACTTCAGCCCGATACGGCTCGCGTTTCGACTATCTCAGAACAGCACGACTCGGCTCGCTTCAGCCCTGCTTAGCACCCAAAACTCGCACGGTTTTGGAGTGGGGCTGAAGCGAGCCAAACCGAGCTGAGTGAGGCTGGGGGCGTGAGCAGACACTCCCCTGTGCACTGATTGGTGAGGAGGAGTGTCCTCACATGCCCACACATGCCCCGCGAGCACGCTGGGATCTGTAAACACCGCAAACCCGGAAGAAGAAGAAGAATTACGAGAATTTCTGAAGCCTTATGCGCCTCGCCTCATCTATACGCTCTTGCCAGTATCTGTTGGCGTTGTCGGTGACAACAAGCCTCAGCACCAAGACCAGCAACACTAACGACTCCATGTCCTCCATGTTTATTGTTTACTCTCCGGGTCGTGAGACTACCGTTTAAAAGCTCACTGGTGTCACTGTTTGTGCCGCTTAACGACATCACGTGACGTCCACCCACTTTCACTAACTCCACCCAATGTGTCCACCCACTTCCAGCCAGCACGGTTCAGCGCGGTTGTAGTCGAAATGCAACTCCAACAGCCCCACTCAGCCCGACTCAGCCCGACTCAGCCGCGTTTGTAGTGGAAAAGCGGCAATAGACTCCATGAAATACCAGGACATTTTAAATCAAAATCTGGCTCCTCTGTCAGGAAACTAAAACTGGGTCGTCACTGGATCTTCCAGCAGGACAATGAGCTGATGCATATGTCCAAATCAACACAAAAAGTTCACTGACCACAGAATCAAGCTTCTGCCCTGGCCATCTCAGTCCCCTGACCTGAACCCCAGTGAAAACCTGTGGGCTGAGCTGAAGAGGAGACAGCATGAGATGGTCAAGGACCCTGGATGATATGGAGAGATTGTGTAAAGAGGAATGATCTCAGATGCCCTGCTCTGGATCTCTGACCTTATAAAATGTTCTCGGAAAGACTCAGTCCTGTTTTACTGGCAAAGGGAAGTTGTACAAAGTATTAAATGCAGGAGTGCCATTAATAGTTGCACATGTTTTTGTTGAAAATGGCTTTTTTTGATGAGGGTTTTGTTTTTCTCTGAATAAATTTATTTCAATTAAAGGTTTGGTTTTTCTCTTTTTTTTTCAGTGTGAGATGAAGCGACTTCACCAAAAGGTGGATTTTTTACTCATCTTTTTAAAAGGATGCCAATAATTGTTGACCGCATTGATCAGCATCAACAACATTGTAGCATATTCTAATTAACTGTCAGACAAAATTGCGTAATTATTACAGGCCTAAATACAGCATGTTTGAGAATAACTGGCAAGGCTTCACAAAGTTCGTCTGCTGAAGGTGAGTATTTATTCATTTCTGAAATGAGACCTTAATGAGGAACAGGTGGAAGTGATGATGGCGGAAAGCCCGTGGGCTGGCGGCTCAGCTCAGGGGTGGGAAGAGACTCTGCGACTCGAAAGGTTTAAACCTAGAATCAGATTTCTGTGATGACTCCTGGATAGTACAACAAGGGTGTGTGTGTGCAGTAAAACTCGCATCGGTGACTAAAAGCTGTTCATAAAAGTCAGACCTCTGCAGCCAGCACTGGTTTTATCCGATTTTGGACGGATACCTTGCCTAACCGAAGAGTATTCTCATTTTGCAATAAACTGCCATGAAATTACCTATCACCCCCCCCAGCAGCCGTGCATTTTTGCATAAAACACTAATGCAAGTAAGCATTTTGCGAGTCTAATTTGAAGGCACAGAAATGTTTCTTCCTTCACTGAGCGAGGCAATCAGACATGCACATAATTGGTCCCTCAAATCTGTTTGGAGGTGAAGCTCAAATTGTTGCTTTACCGAGTTTCGGTAACGACATTAGCACAAACACACACCCTGAATGTCCTGGGCATCTCTCCAATGTAAACAGAGATTAATTTCCGCTTCGAGCATCTAAACAACATGCTTCTCCAAAAAAGATAAACAGTAAAGAAATAAATACTGTCATGATGAATAATGTCAGAAGCTTTCCTCGCTTCATCCTATCTCTCTCTTGCTATCTCTATTTCTTTATCTTTCTCTGTGTATCTATTACAAAATTCACTCTCTTCTTCCTCCATTCTACTTCTGGATAAGGCTTCGTAAACATTTCCCAGAATGCCCTTGTCTGAACGGGTGCAAGTACAGGCCCCACTGATGATAATACAGTTTCAACCTGAGTCTATAAAGTATTACGAGTCTGTAAAACGGAGATTAATTGTCTGTTTGTCGTATTGATTACACGCCGAGAAAACACATGACATACTCTGTTACCCCTGCAGCATCCGGAGGGGGGGGAAAAAAAAAACAACGGCGTAAATGAGCTGCTTTTGAAGGATCAGTAAAACTGCTGTTTTGAGAACGAGTGTGGAGTTAATCGGGAAGACGATGGGTCATTAACTCCCAGATAATCATACCATCAGCAGGAGAACCACATCACGCCATAATCGTCTAATTCTGCTGTCTTCTCCAGAGTTGAGGACTTTCATGGCATAGTATGAAACACTCTCAGAAAATAAGGTACTGGATGGTACTACACTTGACACTTGAGTGGTACCATCATGCATATCCTTTTTGTACCTTTAGTGTATCTGTTTTATCTGGAAAGGTGCATGCAGTGTAGGGGAAAAAAGCAGGTCTGAAGCACGATGCTGCCACCACCATGCTTCACCACGCTTTAGGCCCAAGGCTGCTTCTCTAACCTTCAGGTCATGGCTGCCCCCAAGTACCATCAGTACCAACTAAATTTTTATTTAGCTGGTGTTTTATTTAGTTGGTATTTAGTAGGTACTGATGGTTCTTGGGGGCAGTCATGACCTGAAGGTTAGAGAAGCAGCCTTGGGCCTAAAGGGTGGTGAAGCATGGTGGTGGCAGCATCGTGCTTCGGACCTGCTTTTTTTCAGCCAGAACTGGGCCACCTTTTAAACAAGGTGCAGTGAATCATGACTAGCTCCAAGGACCAGGTTTTTTAATAACCCAAAGCTGTGCACAGGAAACGTGCTCACAATCTGACAGATGGGCCTATTGGTTAAACAAGCAGCCTTGGGCCCAAAGGGTTGCTGGTTTGATTCCCGGGACCGGCAGGAAAAATGTGAATGGAATTGAGTGAATGAACAGCACTTTCCCCTCCCTCTGTATCATGGCTGAAGTATCCTTGAGCAAGGTACCTAACCCCCAATTGCTCCCTGGGAGCTGTAGAATAGCTGCCCACTGCTCCAGGTACATGTGTGTGTGGTCATTGCTCACTTGTGTGTTCAGTGCCTCAGATGGGTTAAGTGCAGAGGAGGAATTTCACTGTGCTTGAGTCTGTGTGGTACAATTTGTTTGTACCACACACTTGCTTAATAAAAGCAAAACTCCACCTTAAATAACTTGCATATCCATGTTTATAAATACCCACAATGCCATTTTTCATGCTGATGCACTTCCACTGGTGCAGTGGGGTTTCATCTGCACCTAAAAAGAGTGATGCAGCAGCACTTTAATCTTTAAGTCTGTCCAGTTTTCTCACCTCTGCTCAAACAGATCAGCATCCAAAGCAACTTTCATCCTGAAAGCGCCGTCGGCATCATTATGCTTATCACCTCATCGATTGCTAACAAGCCAAGCCTTTGCTGTCACTTACTGTCGTATCGCTAGTACTTTGAGTCTAGCATTTGTTACTTTTGAATTGGATTTCTCATTAATTTGATGTTAAACATCGCTGGAAAATAGTGAGCGAGAAAAGCAGCTCTTTTGCTTTTAAAAGCTAAAAGGGAAACTGTTCACTCTCATTTCCAGGTCTGTAATAATGATCACCTTGCAAAATTACTCTTCTCTTAAACTGCATTTAGCCTCCAGAGAGTTCAGCCTGTCTCAGCTTTTCATTAGCGTGACTACAGAGCTGGGGCTGTGTGTTAGAGATGGCCATGACTGAATGAACACCATTTTACTCTGTGTGTGTGTGTGTGTGTGTGTGTGTGTGGTGGGGGGCTTTTATCCACATATGTTTCATCACACTGAAATACCATTCGGGTTTGTGAATGCTCGCGCACCTCAATGCACTTTCCCCTTCTTTTTTAAATTACCATTTTAATTGGAATGCTCCTACAAATATATTAGATATATTTCCCAAACTGTATGGCATGAACATAGATTGTAATGCATCATGGAAAAATGATGGGGATGTGCAAAGATTAAATTAATCGAGAAACTGATAAACAGCTTACAAGGACATTAGAGGACAGGACGGGGAAAAGTTTTTCATCTGATATTCTTGACTTTGGAGAGTAATATTCATCATGGTGTATGATCAGTGGCTGCGATCTCCTTGGATAGGATAGATCCCTCATTCCATGTGATTAAGGGTTGAGATCTGCGATATCGTCCTCCCACTTTGGGGTTGGGAAGGATTTCATCTTGCACAGCAGACTTCTATTTTGTTGTTTTTGTTGTTAAGAAATCTGGTGCATTTCATCACTAAACATGGCCAAGAACCACCTTCTTTCAGAGAAGAAACTCATTTGAGTGATCCTGCATTCACCCCTATGAATACTTTGCAACACTCAGAATCGTTGTCTGTGCTACGTTACTACATTTTTTTGAATGGTGACCTGCAGATTTTCTTCAAAGACATGATCCTGTGACCTTTTTCAGCCCAGCAATAATAGAATAGATTCAAAGGTTAAAAGAAATGTGAATCGTCTTTCATATTGAAACCTTCAAGGTCCTGAAGGTTGTGGCCAGAAAAAAGGGTCCCTCCCATGCCAGGACCAAGTATTCCCAGGCAGTCTCCCATCGCAGTACTAACCAGACCCTTCAGGCCTATAGCCCTTGGCCCATTACATAGCTAGGATTGGGGGGGGTTGGTCCTCTGATAACCACAAGAGTTTGACTCCTCCATCTGCCTCACCAGATGGCAGTAGATACCATTTTTATGATGGCCTTTGGTATGACCCGACCGCTAGTAGAACTCATGACCTCCCAGTCGAGAGGCGGACATGCTAACCATTAGGCCAGCTCGCAGTTGTGGCCAGAAAAGTGAATAAGATTTCCCTGCATATGGCATCTCATTGGGAAGTGGGGTTCAGAGTACAGGGTCATCCATGTTATGGTGCCCCTGGAGCAGAGAAGGTTAAGGACCTTACCCAGGGGCCCAACAGTGGCAGTGCTGGAGCTTGAACCCATGACCTTTTCTTTAATAACCCAACAGCTTAACCAATGAGCTATCGCTGCCCTATATAGCTGTCGGTCTGTGGCCTGTAGGTGGGGCATCTGCTACTGAGCCTAAGATTGATCTGCCTCTGAGCTTCTCTGAATGCTGAAAGTGCTTAATTAGCAAAAGTATGCAGCTTGACAGCAGGAGGGAGGCATGTTCACTCCAGTGTGATTGATTGTGATGAGCTTTTCATCTGAAAACCAGCAGATTGAGGTATGAGCTAGGAGCCAACATGGCCGATATTCAGAACCAACATTTGGGATCTGGTTCCTAGCAGGTGCACTGGGTGTAAAAGCAACAAGCCAAAGTGGAACCAAAACAGGAATCAGCCTACGGCAAGTTCTTGTTTGGGTAAGGTACATAAAAGTTTATTTGATTCATTTCTTAATGAAATCCATGTCAAACTTTTTATCCATTTACAGTTACATTTACAAGGTTGTACTTGAGAGAAGAAAAATGTTCTCCTTCATCTTCATCTGAGGGCTTCTAGCTGCTAGAAGGTCAAAAGATGACCTTGAATCATTTTGTGTACTACCCTCAGATTTTGAGACTTGATACATGTGGATAAGTGGAGTGACAATAAAAATGAAGTTTAAAATGAGATGCCAACAGATTCAGCATGGTGGACCATCTCATGACTTTCAGCAGAACCTCCAAAAAGAGGCTGTAAAAATCCTAACATGGCTGTTGGTCAACTTTACTGGAAAAGTACCTTTGGGAGCCAGCGTTGTTAAACCTCTTATAATCCTCTCGGTCGCAGGTGGAAGGAGCTCTGCCAACTCGAGAGTGGGATGAGAGAGGGTGACAATAGGACTCAATTAGAGAACCGCAGGGGTGTAGTCAGACTGAAAGGCCATGGAGGAGCAAGAAAGGGGAGGAGAGAGCGAGCACAGAAGATGGGAGCTATTTCTGTGATATCTTGGGATTTACAGCACATAAGATATCCATGGTGACTGAGTTTGTTTGTTTATTCACCATATTGCAAACGTGTATACTTCTTTCCAAGGTTATTCATTATTTCCTATTCAGAGCTCACAGAAAGGTATAGAGAAATGACAGGAAATAAGGGAATAGCAGACAGTACTGGTTGGTCTATAAACAGTAGAGGAACATGGAGGAAACCAGATCACCTTGAGGAAACCTATGCAGACACAGTGAGAACTCTATGGATAAATCAACAGCCGAACCACCAGGGGATTACACCCGGACACGGAGGCGCTAGAGGCTTTTGAACCACTACAGTCTATTAGACACACTTAGAATACGTTCGATAACACACAGAAAACAACTCGAACAGTATGGTTTCTGAAATATACTAGGTATAGTACCGTGTAAATGTTCCTCTTCCATCAGAGAGGATCTGTTCCATCCATCCATCCATTATTTGTAACTGCTTATCTTGTGCAGGGTCATGGGAAAGCTGGAGCCTATCCCAGCTGACTATGACTATGGGCAAGAGTCAGGGTACACCCTGGACAAGCCACCAGGTAATCGCAGGGCTGACACATAGGCTACGTTCACACTGCAGGCTGAAGTGACTCAAATCCGATCTTTTCGCCCATATGTGACCTGTATCCGATCTTTTATTGACAATATGAATGTCACAGATCCGATTTTTTCAAATCCGACCCAGGCCGTTTGGATATGTGGTCCTAATTCCGATCCCTATCCGCTCTTTTCATATGCGACTTCAGTCTGAACCGCCAGGTCGCATTCATCCGACTTACACGTCATCAACAAGCCACAAACGTCACTATTCTGCGCTGAAGTAGGCGGCGGGTCTCTCAAAAAAAGTTACAACAACATGGCGCATAATCACGGGCACAGATAGAGGGGGGGACTCGTCCCACCCAGATTTAAATTCACCTCGTTCGGTCCCCCCCACTTATAGGGAGGAAAAAACGTCTATGCTCTCTTTCTTTGCATAAGGCAAACCTCACGGAAAAATCAAAAGACTAATTACCATTCGGTTTATTGAGGTGCACAGCAGTGTATACATAGTTGCAACAACTCACATAAAACAAAGACTGATATTCGGTTGGTTGAGCTGCGCAGACTGCACAGGTTGCGAGCTCGAGCTTGGTTGCTATGGTTACTAACAACAAGTTTGACAGGCATATCGGGGTTGGGGTTGGTTTGCTGGCAGCTTTGTCCCCCCCCCCCCCCCCCCCCCAGTTTTTTGTCCCTCCCAGTTCAAAAAATGTATCTGCGCCCCGCGCATGACATCAATGCGAGGGACGCTTCGGGCTGTGAAGGTTCTGAATCTTCTCAATGGAAGGACGCAGAGGTTAGGGAGCTGATTTCCATTTGGGGGGATGCAGCTATTCAAGCTAGATTGGATGGGTCATACCGCAACCGGGCGGTTTTACTTCCGTAAACACTGGCCATGCTCACTGCGTGTGACGTCGTCGTATCCTGCAATGCGCATGCGGAACACTTTTAGGTCGCTTTTCGTTCATACTGAGGATCACATACAAGTCGCATATATTTGTTAATGTGAACGACCTCACAAAAAAATCGGATTTCACAAAAAAATCGGAATTGAGCATTAAGCCTTGCAGTGTGAACGTAGCGTTAGAGACAAACAACCATTCACACTCACGGTCAATTTAGACCTAACCTGCATGTCTTTGGACTGTGGGGGAAACCAGAGCACCTGGAGGAAACCCATGCAGACACGGGGAAAACATGCAAACTCCACACAGAAAGGCCCTTGTCGGCCACTGGGCTCAAACCCAGAACCTTCTTGCTATGAGGCGATAGTGCTAACCACTACACCATCATGCCGCTGTTAGCGGAGTCTATGCATGTGCTAGCTTGACATTTATGCAACTTGTCATACAAACCAATTAGCAAGCAGTGTTAGCTAGCTAGCCAAGTAATTTCTGGAAATCGGCTTGCTGATGTGCATGCAGCAATGCAACTCATACCTCCTCTGTGAGAGGACTGCAGGAGCTCCATTTAGGCCTCTGCTGAGCCAGAACATTACGTAAATTCGGAAAATCTGGGGTTTACAGCTGACTGATCCGGCTGTAAATGCTTCAAGCACTTTCTCTTTCTCTCTCTCTCTCTCTCTGTCTATTTGATTCACACGGATTCTGTTGCAGTCAAAAGTGAATTACTGCAAAAAGAATTAAAAACATTGAAATACATTTCCAATGACGTCATTCAAGTCGCCCTGTGCCCACAAGAGATCATGAAACGATGACTATGTACACAATATAAAAACATCTTTATATAAGAATGAATTAGTGACCAATATATACAGATAGAGTTGAAATTATGTTCTTGGGACGACATGACTTCAGTCTGAGTACAACATGCATATTCCTCTCCTCTCAGTCTCTTTCATAAGTAACCTTGCTAATGCAATTCCTTTGCTTATGATTGGTGTTTCAGCCAGTTGCTTTGAATCAGAAGCAACTGATGTGAGGTGGGCTTTGTTCACATAATTAAATGAACTAAAAAGCAAAAAGGCTTTGACTGACTCTTTCATTCACTGCTCAGAAAACACCATAGTGGTTTTTTTTTCTTCACAAAAAAAGCATGGAGAACACTCCAGACACATTGTGCTGTGGCACAATTCAGCAGCTCACAAAAATACAAAAAAAAAAAAAACCCACCTCACATCATGTTGTCTTTCAGGTCAGTCGATTCAGTTCAAAGTCAAATCACTTTCAAAGTGAACCGAGCTTGCACAGAGGGGGAAAACACACCAGGGTTCCATTTAAGCAAACTGTACATTCATATGTGAAAGCATCCCTAGGACCGCAGCCCTGACCTCGGATTGGGTCGAATGAAAGAGCTACAGATTAGAGATAATCTGAGCTCCAGATGTGAGAGTGAAAGAAAAGAACCCTGCACCCCTGCACACAGACACTCTCTCTCTCTCTCTCTCTCTCTATATATATATATATATATATATATATATATATAATCCCTCCTCCTTTCCTGTCATTGCCTTTCCCCAATAGCCTGCACTAATCGTTCCAAAATGCTTCACTAAGATTAAAGTGCTCCTAATCGCATCATTTTCATTAACACCATTTTGTGTACGTGTCTAATTGAGCTGTACGGAGTTGAACGTTTGCGTCGCTGTCATGTTCACAAAATCGACGGATTTCCCCATGAAAGTGATGCTTTCCAGCTAGGCAGAGTGCGATAACGGTAGGTATTTTTATCAGCTTTTCGCAGTTGATCAGGTTCGATAGTGACTCTGTCAGCACTCAGTCACGAGGATGACGCAGTTCGCAGATTGGGCTTTATTTGCAAATAATACCAAACTCATAGCTGAACATGATGTGAACATGATATTTTCTTTTAAACCCTTTGGAAACGTCAACAATCCAGCTTTATTTGCTTTACAGAGGATGAACTGACTTACAAAAATATCTCTGTTACATCTAACTAAAGGCTTAGGATGAAATAGTCCATGGACATACTGTTTAACTGGTTATCACACCATATGTGGCCAATAAGCAAGAGTGAGAAAGCATCCTTTTGAAGCCCCAGTTGAATTTGCGTGCTTAGTGAAGTCATTTCCGCTTATGCCTTTTTATAGCCGAGACGCACAGTGGCACAATTGCTATCATTATAGCGCAATTTAAAATGTTAGCACTGCAGGCCAGGTTTATGAAAAGCTGTTTTCTATGATTAAAACCTGAAACTTATAAAATGGCTCAGGTGTCGAAAGAAATAAAATATTGTCACCATAATCCAATTCAGCATCATTAATATCTTTAGATTTGGCAGTCGCAATCAAAATTATGATCACACAGATTATACTATTTGACAACGCATACATAGTAATAATTTATTGTCTTGATGGGGCAGAAATGCAACGTGTGCACGTGGCATTGAGCGAATGAAAGCTTTGAAATCCTCTTTGGCGTAGTCAGTCACAGCTGACAGGATAACCACAGGGCTTTATAATCCACTTAACCCTGATGGAACCAAGCGAAAAGTCTCAGCTCTGCTTCCATGAGTCACACACATCACTAATTCCAGGCCACTTCTGGTCATTTTTTTTCACAGTTAAAGCTAAATGGTCAAGAGCAACTCAATGTTCTTCATCCGCACCACCACTGTTTTTATTAGACCAATGAATCTACAGGTCAAAAAAAAAAAATCTGGCTGGAAATAAACCATGATCCTGAAGAGGACACTTGATGAAGCCTGGAATCATAAAATCCTAATTAACAAGATTAGTCGTGTTTGATTTTGGACCAGATTCATACTCTTAAGGAGAACAGATTCTCCAGGATTAGAAGATAAGTGGAACTCAGAGAGAACTCAGATCTCCAGGAGTAGAAATGGATCTCAACTCAGAGCTCTGTGATTCCAAGCAAATAAATAAATAAATAAATAAATAAAAGGCGAACGTCAGATCTTCAGTTGGAGAAGATGATATGAACTCAGACCTCCAGGACTGGAAAAAGAATGTTCAACCTTTATTTTGAAGACTAGAAGAGGAATTAAATTAAGATCTCCATGATTACAAAATGTTTTAAGCTCAGATATTCTACAGTATACGTGAAGCTAAAGTCAGAAGTTTCCAGGAACAGAAGATCAGATTCAGAATCAGAATCACTTTTATTGTCAGGTATGTGGACACACACGAGGAATTTGACTCCAGTTTCACTTAGCTCTCATCGTACAAAACAGATAAAAAGCATATATACAAAACAAACAAAAAATAAAAATAAATAAATAAAATGGTGCAATAGGTGCATAGTGCAAAGTAATCCAAGTAAGTCAAGTATGAAATAGATAAATATAAAGTATACAGGGCGGTACGGTGGTGTAGTGGTTAGCGCTGTCGCCTCACAGCAAGAAGGTCTGGGTTCGAGCCCCGTGGCCGGCGAGGGCCTTTCTGTGCGGAGTTTGCATGTTCTCCCCGTGTCCACGTGGGTTTCCTCCGGGTGCTCCGGTTTCCCCCACAGTCCAAAGACATGCAGGTTAGGTTAACTAGTGACTCTAAATTGACCGTAGGTGTGAATGTGAGTGTGAATGGTTGTCTGTGTCTATGTGTCAGCCCTGTGATGACCTGGCGACTTGTCCAGGGTGTACCCCGCCTTTCGCCCGTAGTCAGCTGGGATAGGCTCCAGCTTGCCTGCGACCCTGTAGAACAGGATAAAGCAGCTAGAGATAATGAGATGAGATGAGATAAATATAAGTAACAGTGAGCACAGAATGACAGTATGAGTGTGCAGATACGCATTTTGCAAGTGATATTACTGATATATGAATCTGGATTTTAGCTGTTCATCACAGAGACAGCCTGAGGGGAAAAAAAAAAAACTATTCTTGTGTCTGGTTGTTTTTGCATACAGTGATCTATATCGCCTCCCTGAGGGGAGAAGATTAAACAAATTGTGACCAGGGTGTGATGGGTCCGCAGAGATGTTACCTGCCCATTTCCTGACTCTGGACAAGTATAGGTCTTGGATGGAGGGCAGGTTGACACCAATAATTTTCTCTGCACACCTTATTGTCCATTGCAGTCTGTCCTTCTCCTGTTTGGTGACCGATCCAAACCAAACAGTGATGGAAGAGCAAAGAACAGACTGAATGATGGGAGAGTAGAATTGTGTCAGCAGCTCCTTAGACAGGTTGAGCTTCCTGAGCTGGCACAGAAAGTACAACCTCTGCTGGGCCTTTTTGATGATAGTGACTGTGTTGGTCTCCCACTTCAAGTCCCGAGAGATTGTGGAACCCAGAAACCTGAAGCTTTCAACAGCAGTCACAGTGTTGTTGGTGATGGTGATGGGCAGCAGAGTGGGGGGCTCCTCCTAAAGTCCACTGTCATCTCCACAGTTTTGAGTGTGTTCAGTTCCAGATTGTCCTGACCGCACCACCAGACCAGCCGTTCAACCTCCCATCTGTATGCAGACTCGTCACCATCTCGGATGAGGCCGATGACTGTTGTATTGTCCGCAAATTTCAGGAGTTTAACAGACGGGTCTCTTGAGGTGCAGTCGTTGGTATAAAGGGAGAAGAGCAGTGGGGAGAGCACACACCCTTGGGGGGTGCCAGTGCTGATAGTCCGAGTGCTGGATATGATGCTCCCCATCCTCACCTGCTGCTTCCTGTCAGTCAGGAAGTTTGTAATCCACTGACAGGTGGAGGAGGGCACAGTGAGCTGGGTGAGCTTGGTGTGGAGGATGTCTGGAACAATGGTGTTGAATGCCAAACTGAAGTCCACGAACAGGATCCTGACATACGTCCCTGCAGTGTCAAGGTGTTGCAGGATGTAGTGTAAACCCATATTTATTGCATCACCCACTGACCTGTTTGCCCGGTAGGCAAACTGCAGGGGGTCCAGCAGGGGGTCTGTGATGTCCTTCAGGTATGACAACACCAGTCTCTCGAAGGACTTCATGACTACAGATGTGAGGGCAACAGGCCTGTAGTCATTCAGTCCTGTGATATTGGTTTTCTTGGGAACCGGGATTATTGTGGAGCATTTGAAGCATGAGGGGACTTCACACAGCTCCAGGGATCTATTAAAGATCTGGGTGAAGATGGGAGCCAGCTGATCAACACAGACCTTCAGACAAGAGGGTGACACACCATCTGGGCCAGGTGCCTTCCTGATCTTCTGTCTGTGGAAAAGCTGACAGACATCCTCTTCACAGATCTTGAGTGCTGGTGGGGGGTCAGAGGCAGGGGGTGGCAGAATGGCAGGGGGCATAAATGGGTCTTTAATGACTGAAGGGGGGAGAGGTGTGAATGTGTCAAATCTGCAGTAAAATACATTCAGCTCATCAGCCAGTTGATGGTTCACTGCAGTGTTGGTGGATGGTCTCCTATTGAGGTATTTCACTCACGTGACCAAGTCATGTGATGCTGCCATTTTGGACGGCACGGCTCGAATCAGTTTGAATGCAAGGAAGGCGACAAACGAAAAACATAAAAGAAAAAGGAGTGAGATGCAGAAAACACCTTCACTATCCAGCAACGTAGGGCATTTACAGGGCAAGCAGAGGGAGAGGCATTTGCAAAAATTGAGGTTAGCAGGCTTAGAGAATGACATTTACCTGCTTCCACCAGGATTGTTCACTGACAGCTAAGATTTGTTCACATTTTCATTTACTTTCGGTCCTCAGGATAAACAAAATGTTATTAAATGTCATTGAAATAACTTCTTAGTTTGTTGAGACATGGCCCGTTATAAGTTTTTCCTTTACTGTATTTACTAGTTTACTGAGTGCGCTCCGGGGCTGGCTGGCGCTAGCTAGCTAGCGCTGCTAGCTAGCGCTCCGGGGCTCTCTGGCCGGCTAGCTAGCGCTCCGGGGCTCGCTGGCCGGCTAGCTAGCGCTCCGGGGCTCGCTGGCCGGCTAGCTAGCGCTCCGGGGCTGGCTGGCCGGCTAGCTAGCGCTCCGGGGCTGGCTGGCCGGCTAGCTAGCGCTCCGGGGCTGGCTGGCCGGCTAGCTAGCGCTCCGGGGCTGGCTGGCCGGCTAGCTAGCGCTCCGGGGCTCGTTGGCCGGCTAGCTAGTGCTCCGGGGCTCGCTGGCTCAGTAAACTAGTAAATCCAGTAAAGGAAAAACTTGAGACTGAAAGGTTTTAACAGTCATCCAAATGACTGAACGTAAACATTGCTACAGTAACATACTAGCTACTGTTGTTGACATTAGCTAGCTTGCAGTCCAAAATGGCGGACACCGGGGCGTCACGTGACCCTGTGACGTCAGGTGAAATACCTCAATAGTTAGTAATGTTCTGCAGGCCTCTCCACACTGACGTCGGATCGTTTGCTGAAAGGCTGTTTTTAATCTTATCAGCATAGCTCCTCTTAGCTGCTTTCACCTCCATTGTCAGTGTGTTTCTGGTCTGATTATACAGACGTCTGTCTCCACTTTTGTAGACCTCTACTTTGTTCTGACGAAGTTGCCTGAGTTTTGCAGTGAACCAGGGTTTATTGTTGTTGTATATGCAGAAGGCTTTGGTAGGCACACACATATTCTCACAAAAACTGATGTAAGATGTCACAGTATCAGTCAGTTCATGCAGGTCTGAGGCTGCAGCCTCAAAAATACTCCAATCAGTGCAGTCAAAGCAGGCTTGTAGTTCCACTTTGGCCTCATCAGACCATCTCCTCACCGTCTTAACTACAGGCTTAGCAGATTTCAGCTTCTGCCTGTAGGACGGGATAAGATGAACCATACAGTGATCAGATAGTCCCAAGGCTGCATGGGGGACAGAGTGGTATGAGTCCTTTAAAACAGTGTAACAATGGTCCAGAGTGTTAGAGTCCCCGGTGGGACACTTAATGTGCTGTTTATATTTTGGCAGTTCAGGGCTGAGGTTTGCTCTGTTAAAGTCCCCCAAAACAATGAGCAAAGGTCCGGGTGTTTTTTCTCCACATTGTTTATCTGGTCAGCCAGGTGTTGTAATGCCTCATTAATACACGCCTGAGGGGGGATGTAAACTCCAACCAGAATAAACGAGGAAAACTCTCGTGGAGCATAAAACAGTTTGCAGTTTATGAATAATGACTCCAGATAAGGACTGCACTATTTGTTTAGAACTGTGACATCAATACACCAACCTTCGTTAATATAAAAGCAGACTCCGCCTCCCCTCGTTTTCCCCATGAGCTCTGTTTTGCGGTCTGCTCGGTGCAGGTGAAATCCAAGCAGATGGAGAGAAGAGTCTCGGATGTGCTCACCAAGCCAAGTTTCGGTGAAGCACAAGGCAGCAGATCTGTTAAAATCCGTGTTAATTGAGTTGAGGAGCAGCAGTTCATCCATCTTATTGGCCAGAGAGCGGACGTTAGCCAGGTGAATAGACAGGAGTGCAGTGCAAAACCCCCGCTGCCTCAGTCTGACAAACATGCCGGCTCGCTTCCCCCGGTGTCTCCGGCATCCTTGGCATAATCCATAGAGAGCTGCTGCTCCTCCAACAAGTAGCTCTGGAAAACTTTTGGGATCAATGAAAACCGATGAAAAAACTTTACTGGTGGTTATTCCAATGTTTATAAGTTCTTCTCTGGAGTATGTGACCAGCGAAGGAGCGCAAAAAACACAACAAATACACAAAAACATAGAAAGTACAAGAGAGTGAAGTACCCAGGCAACCATCCGTGGCGCCATCTTGGATGAGCTAAACTTCAATCTCCAGCAGTATGATAAGATGATCTGAACTCAGAGTTCCAGGCTTAGTTAATAAGCTAAATTCAGATCTCTAGGAGAAGAAGAAGAAGAAGAAGAGTGGAATGTAGAGCTCAATGAGTAGAAGTGAAGCTAAACTCCAATTTCCAGGAGTATAAGAGGAGCTGATCTCAGATCTCCAGGAGTAGAAATGGAGCTAAACTATGAACATTGAGAGTGGAAGATAACTCAGATCTTAATAAATACGAGATGAGGCCAACTCACATCTCCATGATTAGGAATTAAGTGCAACTTAGATTTCTGGAGCAGTAAAAGAGCCAAACCAAGAGCTCCAGAAATCGCTATGAGGGGAGGTGCTAACCTAAGGTCCAGGAGGTTTTGCTAAACAGTTGTTCAGAATGTAAGTGGAATCAGAAGAACCAGATTAGATGGTTGAAGCATGTTAGGTTTAGATGGGTGGGAACCAAATTGGACTTTCTGGTGGAGGTTCAGAATTGAGGATTGGTGACCTCTGCAATGAAGCCATAATATATACCTGTGTGAAACAAGATACATTTCTGGAGACATTCTGTAGTTCAAAATGTGGAATCAACCATTTCGTCATTTTGATAAAGGTGTTAATGTTGATACTCTCTCTAGCTGTTGAGGAGGATTTTGCCAGGTTTCCACATTTTTCACAAGAACACTGGATGCACAGCCAGTGTAATAATGCTAACTCAGGCACGTGGAAAATGTGTTGAGAGAAGATGAATTTATATAGCTGGTGTTAAATGAATGTTTTCTAATTTGTATCCCAGAGGGAATCACCTACTCTAGCATGCCAGACTAAACTTGCTAATTAACAAGTGAGATGAATCAGATGTTGTAGTGCAAGGAAAGAACTAAACAATTGTTCCTTACACTATACTCTGGGGGAAAGAAAGGTTCTTCGTGGATTCTTCTTTGGATAATTAATGGTTCATAGCTACCTAACTGGCTTCTTTTTGGAAGTATTTCTGTTAAGGAAACATTTTCTTATAGGATTCGTCATGGAACATATAAGGAAGGGGACTTTGGTCTTGTCTACAAAGGGCTTTTGTTTAGGCAAAATAAGATGCACAATTGATATTTGATTGGAGACCAAGATGATCCAATTAAACAAATGGAATCAGGTTCTGCTTTGTCCCGACTAAAGGATTCCCCTAGATGAACAACTAAAGAATGCTAAAAGATTTTAACCATGATTTGTGAAAGTGGAAAGGGAGTGATGTCTGCAATTAAAGTTTGGCAACCTTGTTGGATTTTGCTCTGACTTTTAACAAATAGTAGAACGAATGGTAAAACCAAGGTCAGTTATGAAAAGCATGTAAACCTTTGCACTTAATAACTAGTGGAGCCTCATTATTGGTAATAACACTGACCAAACGTGGGTGGCACGGTGGTGTAGTGGTTAGCGCTGTCGCCTCACAGCAAGAAGGTCCGGGTTCGAGCCCCGTGGCCGGCGAGGGCCTTTCTGTGTGGAGTTTGCATGTTCTCCCCGTGTCCGCGTGGGTTTCCTCCGGGTGCTCCGGTTTCCCCCACAGTCCAAAGACATGCAGGTTAGGTTAACTGGTGGCTCTAAATTGACCGTAGGCGTGAATGTGAGTGTGAATGGTTGTCTGTGTCTATGTGTCAGCCCTGTGATGACCTGGTGACTTGTCCAGGGTGTACCCCGCCTTTCGCCCGTAGTCAGCTGGGATAGGCTCCAGCTTGCCTGCGACCCTGTAGAACAGGATAAAGCGGCTAGAGATAATGAGATGAATGAGAATGAGACACTGACCAAACACTTTCCTATAACTGTTGATCACAGGCGGCACATTCTTAGCCTCCTACCAGAAAGGCGTTTCTGATAAGCCTTCTTTTATAGTTCCACCAGAGGGACAACTGAAGAACCCTTGAAGGTTCTAGATTTGACCTCTTTGTCTAAGAGTGTAATAGGTGTGCTGATACCTGTGACGAGTTTGGTAACCTGGATGAGTGGCTTCCACAAGCTCATACCATCTAGTTTTGCTACAAATATACCATGTACTGCATTCATTGAAATGGTAGACTCAAGGTAAGTAAAGAGAAATGTGAAAATTTGTGTTTAGTCATTAGGGGAACCTCGTTATTGGTTAATGTTGACTAAAAACATTCCATAACTGGTGATTATCAAATAAAGTGGCCAGGATATTCAGGTTTTCCATTCGTTGAATCTTTCAGCTCATGCATATTTTTGTCAGAGGGGAACCGTCAGGGCCTTCTAGGCCTTCAGAGAAGGCCCAAACATATCAGCATTTCAAATGTTATATTTAATTTCTTTCATTCTTTAATTTCTTTCATACTTTCATTATAATTATTCTCTTCTGATTCTAATTTGACCTCATTTTCTATCAAATTTGCTTCAGAAATGAAAGGGTTACTGTCCTGAAAACATTAAAATCAAGTTATCCAATGAGATTTTTGTTTGTTTGTTATCTCTAGGCTGAAAAGAGTTTAGAGCTGGCTCACTCATTGGTTCGGACTTCATTGCCAGGACAGAAGGCCATGGCAGTGTATGTTTATGTCGGAAATGACAGATGAATTAACCAATCAGATTTTGATTTATAGTGGGAGGGACCAAAAATTTATAATCCTCAGCCTTCTTGAAGGCCAACACGAGCTTAACCGCAAGTCGGCACTGTCAGCACAGCAGTGAAGTCGCCTTCCAGCCGGTGCAGCATTCATCAGTAGTGTTAGCAAATGCTAATAAAGCAGTCAAGCCAGTGCTATCAAGAGCAAGTAGCACAGGCTAACGACCAAGAAACTAAGATTTCTGTCTCCAGACTCTTCTTCCATGCTGCACGCTCTCCACGGTATTTTTCATTCAGACTTAAGTATTAATTTCCCTGTGCAATTTACTTAGTTACTTTTAAAATCAACATCGACAGCTACACACAATGGAGTGACCTGGCAGCCTGCTGCTAATCCCTTGCAAAATCCTTTGTCCTGTTGCTTTTTTTGATGTGTCTGGCAAAGTTTTGGCTGAACTGAAATCTCAGCTCTTATTGTAACAGTTCACCACTGATTTTTGTGATAACATGTTGGAGAATCACTCCAGCGCATTCCAAAGGGATTGAAGTGAGGATTCTGACTTGGCCAGCCTAAAATATGTATAAAAAAATAAGAAAAAGAATTTTGGCTTGTGCCAAGCTTTTTTGGAGACTAGTTTCTTTCATAGCAATAAACAACTATGCCCATTGTTTTCTTCTGTTCAACAATTCTTTCCAGACATTAGGCTCTGGGATACTACTCAGAAGGTCAATGTTCAAGATCTGGCTTGGGCAAGCTGCTGCTGCTGGGCCCTTAGGGCCTCTGCATGCTCTTGCGACAAGGCTTTCACAGATAGCTTTTTGCAGACAGTTGTAATTTATCGTTGAGCGGGGAGTAATAGGCGTGCGCGATGTTATTCACCGCCACAATGCAAGGGGGCACGAAGTCGCGAAATCGCTAGGAGTAGTTGGTGGGTGTGGTTAGTGGAGTGTTTATCCTCCGGTTACTTATAATGACTAGAACCGGACTTCCTCGACTACTTCCTCACTTCCTCGATCAACCGCTCTTTGTGCTGCTCCATCTTCGCTCGTGTTTTTAAAAATGGCGGTCGTGAAAACAAACCAAACCGGGAAAGTAGGGAAGCAGAAGTGCGTGTACAGCGGATGTAGAGTGGACCAATCAGAGCCCTCTTGTCTGCGACGCTGTCTGCGAGGCTTCTGCGGTGGTCACAATTTTTGGGAGGTGCGCGCAGAGCGTCTGCGAAGGGGGGGGGCTACGCAGACGCCATCTGCGACACTATCTGCAAGGACTGCGTTGTCAGCATAAATTGGCCTTGAAGCAAAGGTTTACCCTCTCTGCTCCAGGAGTGCCATGTTGTAGTTGATTTAATTGGTCAGCCATTGACACAGAAAAGACTCTATGGATTTGAGAAAACCTAGTTTTCCCTGTTTGATTGTTTGATGCTAAGTACTCTATATGTTCATTTGCAAGATATTTGTTTCAAAATCTCACAAAAATATCCTGTGATAACTACAAGCAACCTTGCCTGCGCAACCAATAACACAACTCTACAATCCCACTCCCACACCCAGTGAGGACACTGGAGGTTTATTCCTGATCAGTACTGACTTCTGAAAAGATAGTATCAAATACATGAGATTTTTGCAGATTCCTAGATTTTATCCCAGGGTTCATCATTAGTTGAAGGATGAGGATTCTGCTGCATTTGTCTGCATTGTCTTTGCACTCATTAATTTTTGTTGTATACTCCGAGGAAGAATAACAGAGAATTTGACACTTGTAAAAGTTATTTCAATTTGTAAGTTGTCTGCCTATGTCCCAAACATAAAATCTTAAATAGTTTAGGAAGACCAGGTCAGAATCGTGACCTCAAACCCACTGAAATATGATGTCCTGACCGAAGCATAACACAACTATGCAAGATCTGAGTGCTTTGGGTAGACTGAGATTTCTTCTGAGTACACTGTCTAGACAAAAGCCTTTAGAAATCTGTTTGTAACTTTGTCCTGCCTTCTGGGCATAAACAACTTTTCTTCTGAAAGCCTTTGACTTTTATTTTGACTGAACTACCGGTATTGTATTTGAACAGAATTTTAGTGTTAAGATCAAGGAGCAAGACAAAGCAGGACGAGAACTGATCAGCATCCATAGGTCCAGTTGTCTGCTTTTTGATTGGTCAACATTTTGGAGAGTTATTTACTCTTTCTGCCCATGCCATAGATCAGCATTATTCAACTAATATTTTTATCCATCCAGTTACACAGAATTTCTTGCTTACAAAGGTCTGAATAAGTGACTAGTGTGACTGGAGACATCAGTTACCTTTTAGTCATGAACGGTTCTGCCAGTTGATGACTCCTGCTCAAGAAAAAAACAGCCAGTTCTCATTACATCATTATAGTACACCCTTCCTGAAGATCATGCTAGTCAGCCCATTTTATAGAAACTTGTTCCAAATACAAGCGAATCACTGACTTCTAGTGAATCAAATAGCCATTGAGCTCTGACAGAACTGCTTCCACCACACCTGGTGAGCGTGACCAATCGGATACGCTCTGTTCAAACCCAAAGATAAACTGCAGTGGATCCAGATGTCAGGATGGAACTCGAGACAGCTGTGATCAAAACCATTAACTCACAGCTGCGGTTCTCTGATGGTGCCGGTTATTGACAGCAGTCCTCGGTACACCACATACAAATAAACTCGAGAAGCTGCTTCCACTTTGGACAGTTTCAGCATCTTCATGGAGGAATGGAACAGAATGGAAGAGGAAGGAAATAAATGAATATGGCTACAAAGAAGACCCTTGAATCTCGCCAATTAAGAAGGGTAGGTCAGAATGTCAGCGTGGACAGAAGTGTAATAAAGCATGAAATCTAGTATAATGGCTGACAAAATTGAGCGTTTATATCTTATAACTCTCAGGCAGATCAGTAAGACAGGGTATGGGTTCACACTTCAAGCCTTGTTTCCCAATCTTCGAACCCAAGCATGCAGTTGTGGAAGCTCCTCTCACCTAGCATAATGTGCGCTTGAATTACCTTGTGCTTGCTATCAAGGCCCTAATGTGGAAGAAAAGCGATCTTTGAGCGCAGACCTTCTCAACACTCTCTGAGCAAAGAGGAAACTGGGGCAACCCACTTCTTGACCCACATCCAGGCTAAATTTCCCTCTTTAATCAAAGAACAGACAAGGGTACAAGCCAGAAGCACACGCATGCGCACACATGCACACACAGAAAGAAAAGACAGAACAGAACAGATCCATCAGAGGGATGTTATAATTACACCGACACGGCAGTGGCTCCCGATTACCCGGCCGCAATTACAGCACCTGCCTTCAACTTGTGAGCCATGATTAAACCGAAAATAGGTCCTTAATCCAAAGCGAATCCAGTTTTCAAATGTGCACTTCTAAAAATATTGATTTGATGAATAACTACCCAAGCATTTGGGAAGGAATGAGATGCCCAGACAAGCAATGCTGACAGGGGGAAAAACTGTCGAAAACGTGTAGCCATGGCAGTGGAAATGTGTGTGTGTGTGTGTGTGTGTGTGTGTGTGAGAGAGAGAGAGGTTTCATCCTGCCAGTATCAATTCCTTTCAATCAACTTGAAGCAACCCAAATGAGGGCGAAGACCACCTGATCCCTGGCCACCGATGCTCCATGTGCAAAACTGCTCAAGCGGGGTTCCTACCCACCTGCTTTTATCTGGAATTTGAAAACCTGAATGCATTCCTTTTATAAATATCACAGCAAACAATGATTTTACCTTTGGCTGTGTTGTGAAAACAGATACATCAATAACAGCTGTGTCTGTTACGCAGGCATTTTTGATGAAGTTATCTTGCTCTCTTTCAGCATACTGGTGCACCAGGAATTCATAGAAGAATGTACAAATAGCAAACCCCCCAAAAACCCACAAACCTATATATATATACACACCGGTATATATATATATATATATATATATACCACAAACCTATATATATACCAGTATATATATATATATATGCGGGCGGCACGGTGGTGTAGTGGTTAGCGCTGTCGCCTCACAGCAAGAAGGTCCTGGGTTCGAGCCCCGGGGCCGGCGAGGGCCTTTCTGTGTGGAGTTTGCATGTTCTCCCCGTGTCCGCGTGGGTTTCCTCCGGGTGCTCCGGTTTCCCCCACAGTCCAAAGACATGCAGGTTAGGTTAACTGGTGACTCTAAATTGACCGTAGGTGTGAGTGTGAATGGTTGTCTGTGTCTATGTGTCAGCCCTGTGATGACCTGGCGACTTGTCCAGGGTGTACCCCGCCTTTTGCCCGTAGTCAGCTGGGATAGGCTCCAGCTTGCCTGCGACCCTGTAGAAGGATAAAGCGGCTAGAGATAATGAGATGAGATGAGATATATATAAGCAGGAAAAATGGGCAAGTGTAAGGATCTGAGAGACTTTGACAAGGGCCAAATTGTGATGGCGAGATGACTGGGTCTGAGCATCGAACGAAATAGTACATCTTGTGGGGTGGTCCCAGTATGCAGTGGTTAGTACCAAACAAAAGTGGTCCAAGGATCTAAAGGACAACTGGTGAACCGGCGACAGGGTCATGGGTGTAGAAGGCTCATTGATTCGTATGCAGTACGAAGGCTGGTCCATATGGTCCAATCCCACAGAAGAGCTACTGTAGCACAAACTACTGAAAAAGTTAATGCTGGCTAAACCAGAAACGTGTTAGCATTCACTATTTCAGCAGTTTGTCCTTCCTTGGACCACTTTTGTTTGGTACTAACCACTGCATATCAGGAACACCCTACAAGATGTACTATTTTGGGGATGCTCAGACTCAGACATCTAGCCATCACAATTTGGCCCTTGTCAAAGTCGCTCAGATGCTTACGCTTGCCCATTTTTTCTGCTTCCAACACATCAACTTCAAGAACTGACTGTTCTCTTCTTGCTGCCTAATATATCCCACCCCTTGACAGGTGCCACTGTAACAACATCATCAGTGTAATTTGCTTCATCTGTCAGTGTTTTTAATTTTATGTCTGATCGGTGTATATTTCTAATGTTAGCAAGACAATGTGAGATTAGGGGAAGGGGGTGGGGCTTCCAGGGTGTCAGATTATGGATGTTAAAATGTGAAGTTCCTCCTCAAATTGTATAAATGTTGCCTGGTCTGTCATAGCTAACAAACAACTGTTATCAGAATACTGCCCGATGTCAGCAAAGGTTCTTCAGGCAAACCATGTAAAACGAAGTGTCTGTAAATACTCGGCATGTAACAATTCACTCATTTCATGAGTTGATTTGATTCTTGATACTGGGTTCATGATTTCGATTTATCCATGATGTTTTTGAAAAAAAAAAACTGATAAATTGTATTACCAAAAAAAAGCACCATTTATTTTCTTATTCTTTATCAACTTAAATATTCATTTTGCTAAAACCAGCAGTAATCATTTACCCACATTTGTAAAGGTTGGAGTAAAATATAAATAATAAAATATTCCTTTTACTAAAAATGAGAAAGTTAATAACAAATAGGCCTTTTCTTAATAAACTTTTATGAACATTTGTTCTGCCTCCATTTGCTTCTCTTTTCTTGATCTTTCAGAAAGACAGAGAGCTCTGATTTCTTCCATCCATCCATCCATCATCTGTAGCCACTTTATCCTGTTCTACAGGGTCGCAGGCGAGCTGGAGCCTATCCCAGCTGACTACGGGCAAAAGGCGGGGTTCACCCTGGACAAGTCGCCAGGTCATCACAGGGCTGACACATAGACACAGACAACCATTCACACTCACATTCACACCTACGCTCAATTTAGGCCAAGTTTACATTAGACCGTATCTGTCTCATTTTCTTCGCGGATGCACTGTCCGTTTACATTAAACCGCCTGGAAACGCCGGGAAACGGGAATCCGCCAGCGTCCACGTATTCAATCCAGATCGTGTCAGCTCCGGTGCTGTGTAAACATTGAGAATACGCGGATACGCTGTGCTGAGCTCTAGCTGGCGTCCTCATTGGACAACGTCACTGTGACATCCACCTTCCTGATTCGCTGGCGTTGGTCATGTGACGCGACTGCTGAAAAACGGCGCGGACTTCCGCCTTGTATCACCTTTCATTAAAGAGTATAAAAGTATGAAAATACTGCAAATACTGATGCAAATACTGCCCATTGTGTAGTTATGATGGTCTTTAGGCTTGCCATCCTTCCACTTGCAAGTGGTAAGTGATATGCACTGGGATCACACACACAGCGGCTCAGTCCCGAATCACTGCTCGTGCGCTTCACTCGCGCGCTCTGTGAGCTGCGCAGGGCCGGAGTGCGCACCCTCCAGAGGGCACTCGCTGTTCACGGCGGAGTGATTTGGAGCGCAGGATGCCTGCGGAGCCGAGCGTATCCGTGTATTGGTGTTGCTGTGTGCACGCTAATCATTTTAAAAACGTTAATCTGATGATCCGCTGATACGGTCTAATGTAAACATGGGCTTAGAGTCACCAATTAGTCTAACCTGCATGTCTTTGGGGGAAACCGGAGCACCCGGAGGAAACCCACGCGGACACGGGGAGAACATGCAAACTCCACACAGAAAGGCCCTCGCCGGCCCCGGGGCTCGAACCCGGACCTTCTTGCTGTGAGGCGACAGTGCTAACCACTACACCACCGTGCCGCCCCGTCCTAATTTCTTGTTAAATCTATTTGTAGAGTCAATTACACAACAGCTCTTTGTGTAATTGAGCAAATTGTGTAACAAACTGAGCAAGAATTTTTCAGTGTCCTGTTCCGCACCGCTGAAAGATCAAAATGTTGTTGTTGTTGTTGTTGTTTTCTCGCTAACCTTCCCGACAAATCAAATCTGAAGCGTTTCACTCAAACTTGAAAGAAACACAGATTTTGTTCTAAGGTTCTTCATGACAAAAAATCCATTTCACTCGCCATCTTTTCCCGTGAGATATTGCTCTCATCTCCACTTTATCTCTCGTCCGGCATGCTGTCTTTCTTGTCCCATACCTCTTGTCTACTTCACTTTTTTCCTCTCATCTCTTCTGTCTTGGTCTATTTCTTTTCCAGTCTATCTTCCTTTCCTTCTCCATTTTCTCTACACCCTTTGCCTTTTCCTTATTTCTTCTTCCTTCTCAATCCTCCCTCATTTCCTCATTCTATCCTTTACCTCTCTTTTATTTTCCCTTCTGCTGTTCTCTCCATCATCTCACCTCCATTTTCTTTCCTTACGTCTTCTTTTTTCTCCACTTGCCATCTTTTTCTCATTTCCTCCTACCTCATTGTAATAATTTCTCCCTTTCTGCCTCCTTCTCCGTTCTGTCTTTTCTCCAATCTTTTACTTCCCACCACCTCCTTCTGTCATGCTCAGTCCATCATTTCTACTCCACTTCTATTTCATTTCAAAATGCTAATTGTCATGCTAATCAATGCTAATAACTAATTAGCCTATGCTTTGGACTAGTTTTCCTACCATCTGCCCTGTCCTAATTCCGTTCTTCACATCGTCTTCTCTCACATTTCCTCTTCCCTTCTCCTCCTCTCACTTCATCTTTTCTTTCCTTGACATCATTCTCTCCTCTTCATCCTGTTTCATCCAACATTTCATTCTCGATCTTTATTCTCCCCTTCCTTTCTTCTCTTCTCTCTCTCTCTCTCTCTCTCTCCATTTTCCTCCGATCCCTCTCCCCCAGTGCCTCTTCATAGGGAATCCATTCATCCTCTTCATCCTGTTTCATCCAGCATTTCATTCTCGATCTATATTCTACCTTTCCTTTCTTCTCTTCTCTCTCTTCATTTTCCTCCAATCCCTCTCCCCCAGTGCCTCTTCATAGGGAGTCCATTCATCCTCTTCATCCTGTTTCATCCAACATTTCATTCTCGATCTATATTCTACCTTTCCTTTCTTCTCTTCATTTTCCTCCGATCCCTCTCCCCCAGTGCCTCTTCATAGGGAGTCCATTCATCCTCTTCATCCTGTTTCATCCAACATTTCATTCTCGATCTATATTCTACCTTTCCTTTCTTCTCTTCATTTTCCTCCGATCCCTCTCCCGCAGTGCCTCTTCATAGGGAATCCATTCATTCCTAGTCCCTCTTTCCCCTGAGACATGGTTCTCATCTCAGCTCATCCTTCCCTCTTCCCTCTTCGGAGTCTCTTGCTTGCTGCCTAATGCGCACCATTACCCCGTTACATCACGTTAAACCAAAATGGGATTAAAGCTTAATTACACCTACCCAGGCGCCAATTACCCACAATGCACCAGCCAAGCCTCCTACAATCAGTGCGTAATCACCTGCGATATAACAGACTGCATAATATCTGATCAGTATCGGAGCAGGTATTCACCCGGAACGTACACTTTTAAAAGAGGTCTGATTTTGGCAGGCGCTTTTTTTTTGTTTCTTTGTTTTTTCCCCTTTTGTGACTCCTTCTTGCACCATTTGATTCTAATTTGAAGTTAAGACATTATACAGTGCGTTTCAACTTGAGGTGTTGATTTCTGACAGTATCTCTGTCTCTGCGACAAAATGATACGATATATATTCTGCTATTTGACGATGCCATGCAAATTAATCTACTACAAATTTGATTCACGAATCAACGATTCAATATCTGAGTCTAATATATTAAAATACAATACGATTCATTTCCTCTTCCGTAATACGTCACTAATAATGACATGGAAAAATCACCTTGTTAGCGTGTCAAATTATAAATCGTTTTGTTAATCTTTTTTTTTTTTTTATTTGTTCGACTTTTAATCAATCACTACAGCGGCGCGGGAAGACATTGTCGGCAGGGGGTGCTGTGACGTGACCTGGGACATTTTTTTGAAGGGGGGTCTGGGGGTCCTCCCCCAGAAAATTTTGTATTTCTTAGATGCAATTTCCTGCATTTTAACCAATCAGGCGTCCGAAATCCTTTTAAGCTTGCAATTGCAATATTTCGTTAAACTGCCTACTACTTATAGGCCTAATCCGTAAAAACGACTTTTTTTTTTTTTTGAGTGATGACGGAAGAATCTGAAGCCTGTCTGTCAATGACAATTCTCAGTTAACACGATTACGAAGGACAGGTTATTTTAGAAGCAGAAGCGCACAGCTGTGGTTTAACAGTCGCAGGTTTTACATCTGCTCTAGATAAACTGAAGGAGACGCGGATTCCACCCGATTACAGCCTTACATACCCAGATCCAGTCAAGCGAGTGTGCATTTCAAATACAGTAGTTAGTCGCACGCATGCACACACACACACACACACACACACACACACACACACACGAAACAGAACAATACTCTCACTGGAACAACACAAACACCATGGTTCTCTCAATCAACAGACCGAAATCCATGAACCCACTCATCCTACTACTATGGGTTAGTGACACTAACTTAGTGTTCTATTGCAAAAATCACTCATAAAAGTGATGCAGCGGTATTTCACACTCTCCATTAAGAAAAGTAAAAGTAAAACATGATGAGCATGGACACACCATTTTAAACGAACATTTTTTAAGACTGTAGTTACATCTGAGTCAACTTCCAAGCACGATGCTAGCAACACCTGCACTTGTTCAAGGCATACCAAATAGGCTCAAGTGAACACGACACAGCGGGCAAAATTAATAACCAAATGGCCTTACCTTAAAACGCTGTCTTGATCATATGACTACTCGCAATTATTCCACTTAAATCCACACGGTTCTCTTCTGAGACATAGTAACTATTAAGTATCAACTAACTAACTAACTAACTAACTAACTAACTAACTCTTACTCTTCTCTACAGACGGTCGACTCGTACTCGCTTCCTGTTGTAATTTCGCGCGCTGAAAAGCTGAACGTCAACGTCACGACAAAAAAAATTCTGATGGTCCACTAGGCTACATATTAAGTTATAAGTTTTAATTAAATCCTTTTTTAAATAACTAAAATGTAGCCCTCATCATCCTACATCTAAAACATGACATATAAAATCAGCAGAGCCAGATGAAAACAAATAAATAAACAAATATATTTTCACGTAAGTTTTGTTTTATGTTCATGTCAGTTTTGAGGGTCGACCACCAGGGGGTGCTGCCTCACCCCCCGCACCCCCGGTTCCCGCGCCGGTGAATCACTATGATTGTTGCACTGATTCCTTTTTCAGTTGTTGCTAAAAAAACAGCCCTGTTTATGATTTTAAGTGATTTGAGTCTGTTTAAAATAATTCTGAGGTTAGTTGAGGATCAAAATATCATTTTAAAGCAGAACCTGGATGAGAGTTGACCTCAGTGAAGTGGTTTTTTTTTTTATTAAACCTTTATTTCTTGTGCAGTTATTTGCATAAGGTGGCTTTTATCATTGCTACCAATGCTGGGTGATTTTAATCTTCTATTTTTGTTATTCTTTCAATTTCAATAATGACATTTGGGTGAAATTTTGCTGAGAGAATTTAAAACCTGTTAAAAACGCAGGCAGTGAAGTAAAAAAAGCTGTCCTTTTTCAAGTCATTTTAATTTGCAGATAAATTCGAAAGCAAAGAATAAAACTGGAAAAAATGAATTAAAAACAGGGAAAAAAAAGTCTATTAGGTCTAAAACAGCCAGTATATCCTCACTGGCCACTTTAAAAGGAACTTGTTGTTGATTCTAAGATTCCTGTTCTTGGCTGCAGGAGTGGAACCCAATGTGTTCTTCTGCTGTTGCATGCTGAGATACTTTTCTGCTCACCACGGTTGTAAAGAGTGATTATATGAGCTACTATATCCTTCCTGGCAGCTCAAACCAATCTGTCCATTTTCCTCTGACCTCTCTTATCAACATGGCGTTTGTTTCCACCCACAGGACTGTCATTGCTCACTCAATGTTTTTTGTTTTCCGCACCATTCTGTGTAAACTCTCCAGACTGTTGTGTGTGATGATGTTTGACGTGAACATGAACTGAAGCTCTTGATTTGTATCTGCATGATTTGATGCATTGTGCTGCTGTCAAGGGATCGACTGATTAGAGAACTGCACCAAACAGTGGGTGGATGTAGGAGGTGTTCCTAATAAAGTGGCCGGTGAGTGTACTAGCTTGAGCTACGCCTTTGGGATTGTAATCTTAAAAAAAAACCCTGTTGTGCTTCAAAAATGTGCATAAAGTTGATTTAAAAGACTTTTGGCACAAAATTTCAGCTCCGAACGTTCCTCAGTAAAACTCCTTTTCACTTTGTCACAATCATCACAATGAATTCGTTTGACTTCATTTCCGATTTCATAAATAAAGACGTCGCTTGGAAATGTTGCGTTTGTCTCATCTCATCTCATTATCTGTAGCCGCTTTATCCTGTTCTACAGGGTCGCAGGCAAGCTGGAGCCTATCCCAGCTGACTACGGGCGAAAGGCGGGGTACACCCTGGACAAGGCGCCAGGTCATCACAGGGCTGACACATAGACACAGACAACCATTCACACTCACATTCACACCTACGGTCAATTTAGAGTCACCAGTTAACCTAACCTGCATGTCTTTGGACTGTGGGGGAAACCGGAGCACCCGGAGGAAACCCACGCGGACACGGGGAGAACATGCAAACTCCACACAGAAAGGCCCTCGCCGGCCACGGGGCTCGAACCCGGACCTTCTTGCTGTGAGGCGACAGTGCTAACCACTACACCACCGTGCCGCCCCTATGTTGCGTTTGTTATTTATGATAAAAAAATTTAAACAATTATCAGATGACCATCCGTGTTTCTTTCTTTTTTTTTTCCTCAATTCAGTCATTTTGGCTTTTAGCTCAGAAGTTTGCACGTAAGCAGAAAAGCTTTTCGCTGACAAATGTACACCTACAACATGCATGTATAGAGGAATATTTTTAAAAATAGTTAATAATAATAAAGATCGTTGTACTTGTTGTTCGCTGAATGTTCTTGACTTTCAATGCTAAGCCCAAAAGTTGCACGTTTTTTCTCCCTGATGCACCTGAGCCTGATCATTAGTATCCTACAGCCTTCACCGGCCGCTGTGTTTGTAGCTGGAACAGAATTAAAAATGTGAACGTCGGTCCTCTAGGACTGTGCCGAGAAGCTACGCTGAAGTTCGGACAGAGTTCTGAAAGGAAACTTGCTTCCAAGAATGTGAAGGCAAATGTGCTAAAAATGCATGTGATGCTAAAATGCTGTTAGGCTTATATTACCTTCGCTTTATTACTTGGTTAATTATTCATTTTCAAGCAAAAGCAGCTCGTCTGAAAGGTTGTAAAGACGGAGTAGTGAGATGGGCACAGCCTTGGGTTTATTTATTTATTTATTTTCTGCTTTGGAGTGCGTTTTGAGAGAATTGAAATTGATTTAAAAGTCTTGCCTGTGCTTACGGCAGACCAGGAGAGGATTACCATGCTGTGGTGTGTGTGTGTGTGTGTGTGTGCGCGAGAGATTTGTGCTTGTGTCTCTTACAGAGTTTGAATCAGGTCACTCACTAGCCCAGCCCTGAAGCGATGGATAAGACTGGAAATGCTAACAGGCTGGCAAGCTCACTCTTTTCTGTCTCTCTCTCTCTCTCGCTCTCTCTCTCTCACTCACACACACACACACACACGACCACAGATGGCTCAGAGTGCTGGAAGGACAAGCGTCCTCTGTAGCTAAGTGTAACACCCAGGCTGAATGCTAAATCCACTGAATTGAGGATCCAGTCAGGAATCGTTGTGAATTTAAGCAGCCGCAGCAACACACACTTCCGATAAGCACCAACACCAAAAACACACACGAAGCTGCAACTTTTCAAACAATCCCCAAAAAAATTTCAGACTTGTACTACAGCTGTCTTTATTGAAAAAAGCATCGACACATTTTCAATACTGAACCTGACTGAACATTATGCAAAATTCTTGAAATCGGAATCATTTTGGCTTTTAATAGACATCCTGATTTTCGCTCATGAGTCTTTGATAGGGGTGGCACGGTGGTGTAGTGGTTAGCGCTGTCGCCTCACAGCAAGAAGGTCCTGGGTTCGAGCCCCGGGGCCGGCGAGGGCCTTTCTGTGTGGAGTTTGCATGTTCTCCCCGTGTCCGCGTGGGTTTCCTCCGGGTGCTCCGGTTTCCCCCACAGTCCAAAGACATGCAGGTTAGGTTAACTGGTGGCTCTAAATTGACCGTAGGTGTGAATGTGAGTGTGAATGGTTGTCTGTGTCTATGTGTCAGCCCTGTGATGACCTGGCGACTTGTCCAGGGTGTACCCCGCCTTTCGCCCGTAGTCAGCTGGGATAGGCTCCAGCTTGCCTGCGACCCTGTAGAACAGGATAAAGCGGCTACAGATAATGAGATGAGATGAGATGAGTCTTTGATACAGTTGCACGGAAAGTTTCGCGTCTTCAGAGTTGAGTTATGCAACAAAGTTGATTCTGTAACAAAAGCTCCTCGTATAGATGATTAAAACTACTTGCGTGTACTTCACAGGATCCGAGGCTTCCAGATGTTTCCTGAGCAGAAGCATCTGAGGTGGGGTTTCACGACTGGGTTATGTGTTCAATCCAACCAATTATAAGAATGTCCTGATAATGCTGATAATGCTGATGGTGATTAGTCAGTTAATCAGTCCATCATTACGTGAGCAAGAAAATGGAATAAGAGGGCGTGGTTGTGAAAACTAGTTCGTCGTAGAACGCATTTAAAAGATTACGAAAGAACCTGGAAATGTGAAAAAAAAATCAAAAATTGGAAAGTGTCTGACTTCACAGCTTACACTCGAATGGAAATCTGGCATTGCTTGAACCCCCGACCTCCTTCCCTTCTCTACCTACAGCTGAGAAACTTGAAATTAGGTTCGTACGTTACCAAATCAAACATCAACATCCGATCGGAATCAGAATGTTTAAATTTCTCGCAATTTCCAAAGCCAAATGCTTCAAAAGAAAACCTGACGTCAGCTTCTGAACGGTTCCAGATTGAACTTTAATTCACTTCTACTCAGTTAACAGAAATGATGACTAAATCTAAAACTAAAGCTGAAAATAATTATGCTAACTGAAATAAAAATAAAAATGTCAGTTTAAAAAAAAACCTACAACAAACAATTCAACACAAACTCATACTTGCCAACTTTTCAAAATTATCATGGGGGAGAGAAGTGCGGGAACGACATTTTCAATTGGACGAGGGTATGATGCGCGGTTGAAATGATAAAAACAGTGAATCCCAATTAATTGCAAAGCATTTGAAATTTATACAATTAAAGAGTTTTTGAATTGTTGATATTGTTCTATCAGTTACTATAGGTTATGGGATTCATGTATCAGTCATGAGAGAGCTCAGAGTGAAAAATCTGAAATAATACTCGTCTTGAATTTTAATATAATAACAATGAAAGGGAAGTCTTAAATCAGATTTTTAGCTGAAAAATCTCATGCCTGAATATTGTAGACATACAGAGACCCACAGAAAATAACACAAGTGATGCTTTAGAAGAATGTTTATCATTTCTTAAAATAGTCACAGTGAATGAAAGTATTATTGGATTGCATCAAATGTGTTTTCCGTCTGTAAGCTCATGTAAAAATACAAAGAACTATCATATCATATGTGAGTGATTCCACGCTTATGGGTACTGAAATGGGGACATGAACTTATTTTTAAAAATTCACCTAAAACCATTTCTTTTTTTTTTTTTTTTTACCATCAGGTCACAAAACATGTAATCTTTAATGAATGATATGTTAAAAGATAACTTTAATTTTCTGAGATGTAATAAAAACATATTTATATGCCAAAGTCAGAACGTAACAGAAGTGTTGTGGACATATATATTCTCAATTTTAACAATGTAGAATTACTTTTTGAAACATAGGAAGGTGATGTTTTAGCAAATATAATTAATAAACATGTGTAGTAGAATAAACATACACATTCTTTCAATAAGATTAACATGGTATATAGCTAGATTGTAATTAATTTGTAACAGACGCGAGATGGACAATCGTAACAGAAGTAATGTAACAGACATCATTTTGGAACTCATAGGCTTGACTTTGGCATATAAATATGTTTTTATTACATCTCAGAAAATTAAAGTTATCTTTTAACATATCATTCATTAAAGATTACATGTTTTGTGACCTGATGGTAAAAAAAGAAATGGTTTTAGGTGAATAAGTTCATGTCCCCATTTCAGTACCCATAAGCGTGGAATCACTCATATAAATAAAATTTGAATAAGATTTAACCAAAATAGTAACAACTCAATTAAATAAATACTGCACTGTCTTAATTAGTACTACTAAAATGCATCTCTCTCACTAAACACTTTCCGACAGAATTTTTTAAAAGCACTAGAAATCCTATCAAAATCCTATCGGAATGCATCAAAGAAATTTGCTCATTTGCAAACTTTGACTGAAAGTTTTCAAACAAAATGTAAAAATGGCACTATAAATACTACCATACTATCAAAATATACTCCACAAAGAAATTCACTCGAATGCAAACATTTTAGTACAACCAAAATACACTCACGAGTAATCTTTCACTTAAAACCTCAAAACGCTATCAAAATCAATCACTTTACAAATAATTCACTTGTAAACTTTCACTTAAAACTTTCAAACATAATTCAAAATAGCACTAAGACACGACCAGACTATTCAAATACACTCACCAAACAAATCCTCTGTCCTGCAAAATTTCACTAAACACTTTAGAAGTTGTACAGTTTGTTTCTGAAATGGTACGGAAGACGAGTTTAATTTCACACTCAAATGTCCATTATATTCTGATTTAAGGTATCTTTACCTTAAAATGTGTAACTGGCTGGTCGAACCTTTGCTTATCCATGGAAATTCATTCTCCCATGCAACCTGGTATTTGCATTCATATTTTTGCCGTGTGGTATTGGGTTTAGTGGCCATGATGAATGACTGCTTGTAAAAAATGTCGGACAGCCTGGGTGAATCCTGCATTACGGAAGTGACTGTCATTCTGTTCGTTGATTTGGTTAAAAATCAGTTGACGTCAGTAGTGTTTCTCATACGATTCTGATTGGACATAATCGGGAGTATTTTTAACTTG